>NC_056750.1:588000021-588112521 GCF_019279795.1 Protopterus annectens
ATATATATGTATTCATAACAAATATAACCAGAACCAAAGGAGCCAACAAACCACGGCAAATAAAATCATAAAACTTTAATGCAAGAACAAGTGAAGCTTTATGAGAGCCCCTTCATCAGACAATACAAACAGGAAATGCATCATCATTTTTTTATATCTGCATAGCCAAAGACAAAAGACATCCAATTAAGAACAACTTAAAGTCAAAGCATCTTAATCAACTATACAATATACCTAAACCTTATATATATATATATATATATATATATATATATATATATATATATATATATAATATCGTATCTGGATAGGGGTCTGTATAACAGCTTAGGGTGGATGGACAATTTCTCATTCAAACCCTTGCCATAATTTTCACGTAGTGCTATGACCCATTCCAATTCCCTTCCCTCAACTCTGTTCTTAATCGCTTCTCCACGTATCCCTGGTGTAACAACCTCAATTACTGTAAACTTAAAAGTGTGTTCATCCCCCTCCTCCATAGTATGTTTGGATAGTGCATTCGTTGTTACCCTTCTAGAAATGTCATACAGTTGGTCCCTAATTCGATCCCGTAGTCTGCATGTGGTCATAGCAACATAGAAAGCAGTATATTTCTCACAGTAACTCAGATAAACTAAATGTGTGGTATTAGTTAGCTGTCAATTCAAATGTAAAGTCCCTTCCCATGTCTGGATGGTAAAACCTACCTTTATGGTCAAGGTGTCGACAGTAATTACATTTATGGCACGGAAAAGTGCCAAGTACATTACCCTTGACCTGATTATTATAATGTCTATCTTTTGTTGGACCACATAGAAGTGTCTCTTCAATGATTTCTTGTATTTGAAGACATAGCGTGGAGTGTCACCCACTAGCTCCCTGACTGTCCTGAAAGGGGTAGTGGAAACCTTTGAGAAAATGTGCTTGAATAATATATATATATATATATATATATATATATATATATATATATATATATATATATATATATATATATATATATATATATATATATATATAATATGTATATGTGTATATATATAGTATATATATATGTGTGTGTATATATATATATATATATATATATATATATAGATATATAGATATATAGATAGATATAGATAGATATGTATATAGATATATATAGACATATATATATATATATATATATATATATATATATATATATATGTATATAGATATATATAGACATATATATATATATATATATATATATATATATATATATATATATATATATATAAATATATGATAAAGGGTGCTCTGTTGTGATGGATTATGTTTATAGGGACCTGATATATGAGATGTTGTGACTCTAAAACATATCTGTGTATTAGAAGGGATTGTGTTGAAAAAAGTGTTTTCTCTAAAAGTAATGATTTATTTGAATGTATTTAATGCCGTACCATCTCACAAGAATTACATGATTATCTTGTTAGAGAACCAATAATACCACTCGTACAAGTTCTCCCTAAGATACATAAGAACCCCCTTAACCCACCCCTAAGACCTATAGTAGTGGGAAGGGGATGGGCTAGGGAACCGTTATCCATTTACATTGAACATCTAAAACCAGTTTTGGCTCGGAATAAATGTCTTGAAAGACACGCAACATTTTTTAGAAGATCTATATGCTTGTATTAGGGACAGATCACCCACAAGGGGGTGTCTCATGGCAACTTTAGATATACAGGCTATACATATATATATATATATATATATATATATATATATATATATATATATATATATATATATCTATATAAAATAATCCCTATTAATTATCCTAAGTTTTTACAGTTTGAATGTCATATGGTCAACACTATATGCTCGAACTTGAAAAAGTTTGAAGGTGAAAAGCAACCGCTCCATGAGGCGCCGAATGGGAAAATATTTATTTTCTGCACTGGTCTGTGATCTTGGAGTTGGTATATTTAAGTAGGGGGTGTGTGGATGGTGCATGGGGGCTTGCCCCCCTGCTTAGTGTGTTGAAGTAAGTTTTTTTTTTTTTTTGTTTAATTTCTTATTATATTTTTGAAGTTTTAAAGTTTGGAAACTTTGAATATGTAATATAGACCCTATATAGAGATAGGGGGAGGGAGAGAGAGCACGAGAGATGGGGGGAGGGATAGCGCGAGAGATGTGGGGAGAGGGAGCGAACGAGAGATGGGGAGAGGGAGCGAGTTAGAGATGGGGGAGAGAGAGCAAGCGAGAGATGGGGGAGAGCGAGAGATGGGGAGAGAAGGGGGAGAGATGGGGAGGGAGAGGTGCGCGTGTGTCTGTGCACATGTGTATCTGTGCATGCTCGAATGACCGGTAAAGATTTTTACAAGATAATGTTGTTGTTTGTCTTTTGGCTTTTTCCTGGTAAGGGGTCGCCACTGCGGAACTCCAGTCTGCTATTGATTGGCAATAGAGTTTTACGAAATGCCGAGGTGCCAGCTCGACGCCCAACCTTCAACGAAGGCACGCCCATTTACGCACCCATGTCTTTCGAACGCTACCCAACCGTGGGGAGGACATGCAGACTGCACACAAGGCACACCCAAGCCACGCCAAGAACCAAACAGGGGAATCTCTTGCTCTGAGGTAACAATGCTACCACCATACCACCGCGGCTTACAATAATAAACGGTGTACAAAAACGTTTTTTACAATTTCCTAGGAATTAGTAGTGCACAGAGTAGAATGTTTTTTACAACCTGGTTAGGTACACGTACAGTAGTTTTAATGGCATTCATTATATGGAGGGTTAAAAGACAATAGATGCATTCATAATAAACAGCTCATTTATGCACTTCAGTACATTGGAAGTTTAGGATTTAGCCAAATAATGATTATAGAGGCAAGACAGTGATTGACCTACGTTATCTGCTGTAGAAAACTCAGATGTTCAGAGGATTTGCATATTACTTGAAATCGAAGAGTGTTATACCAGTCAAAGTATAAAAAATTGTTTACGGTAGTCTACAGGTTTTGAGCACAAGGACAGATTTGATGATTAGGAAATTGGCTTTTTATGTTGAATACGAAGGTTTTTATGGAATCTTTGTGTAATAGATGGGGGTAGGGCATTTGTTAATTTTGTTATGGAGTGGGGGTAGAAGCTTTGTCCAGCTTTCTTACTGGGTATGGATACTGTTAGAAGCTGCTTTCTAAATAGACCAAAGATTCTGGGAGGGGATGTAGGACTGTAGGATAGAATGACGTGAAGGGCAGTTTTCTCGGTTGTGTATTAATTCATGAACAAGATGAAGCTGGGTGTAATGGAGGTAGTGGGGAAATTCAAACCAATTGAATTCTTTAATGGCCTGGCAGTGGTGTTTGCAGTTTGGTAGGCCTGAGGCAAATTTTGTAATTTTAGAATGGCATGATTGTAGTTAGAGATGTGTGAAAGTTGGTAAAGTTGGAGGAATCCTAGAGAAGGGATGGGACTAGGGAGGGTATTTGCCAGTTTTTTTTTTTTTTGTGGGTTTGTCCATGCAGAGTTTGTAGAGTTTTCCTCTTATAAGATATGTTTATTGTATTAGGAATATGTTTGAAAGATAGTTTGTCATCTCTAGTAATTTTGCTTTCTTCACTATAGTTTTTGTTTTGAGAGTAAATTTTAAAATCCTGTAGAGATGGTTTAGATGAAAATAGCTTAGATTTTTGGGGATTTAGTAGTAGTTGTGCTTCATTTAGCCAAGTTTCTGTGGTCAAGAAGGCATTTTCTGTTATTTTTAGGAGATCTGGGAAGTTGATAGAGAAGGATATGATAGTATAATCAGCATATTGGATAAGTGAACTTTGTAGGGTGATATTGTGAATATTTATTAATGCATTAAAAAGCAAAGGTCCAAGAATGGACCCCTGAGGGACTCCTGTCTTACTAGCCAGATAACCAGATTACTTATTTTGCCATCTGACAAATTGTCTGTTGTTCAGGTAGTTAGTGAACCAGGTATGAATATGTTCGGAGCATCCTAATGTTGCTAGCTATTGAAGTAGTTTAGTATGTGATACTGTATTGAAAGCTTTGGATAGGTCTAATTTGACTACTTTTGTCAACAGACCAGAGTCCAGAGCTGTGTTCACAATATTAGTTAATGAAAAAGTAAGGCTGTAGTAGTGTGCAAGATGAAAGCCATGTTGGGTAGGGAGGAGGAGATTGTCAGAAATGTGTTTTAGTAGATGTTCGTGTTTCACTGTTGTCATCACATTTGGTTTATCCTTGCTGGGCTAGCCCTCAGCCGGCCTGAATACCAGAGACTTCGTTGTGTGTATACACTTTTCCAATATTTTAGATAATGGTGAGAGAACGGAAATGGATTGATTGTTAGTTAAATCATTAGTATTTCCACCTTTGTGCAATGGGATTGTGATGGATTTCGTCCAAATCTGCTGGACTGCGGATTCTGAGATCGGTTAATTAGAAAACTGATGGGGTAGGCTATTGCTTCGGCACCAAGTTTCAGGTATTTGAAAGGGAGGATATCAGCAGATAGCATGATCTTAATTTTAGTTAGCATTTTAAATACTAGTGAGGTGGGCACTGGTTTTAGGGAGCATATGGGAGTTATTGGTTATAGTTAGTAGTTTCTTTGTGGAGTGAGGGATGTAGGCTGGGATTCTCGTGAACTGGTTTTCAGGTGTTTATCTTATTGTTGGGGGGATTGTTATTGGTGGGGTTTCTTTGACAAGTTTAAGAATATTGTTGATAAAGTGTGGGTTCTAATGAATTCTGTGTTTCCTGTTAATAAAATATCAGCAAAGAGATTAATATTTAGTTCAAAATCTTTATTTTGCTACCATTAATTTTATTATTGGATCTAATATTAGCAATGGGTTCTATACCTAATGCAAAAAGTAAAGGTGGTAATGGGCAACTAAGTTTTATGCCTTTTTGTAATTTTAAAGGAATTCGAAAGAAAAGAACCTATTTTAACATAGGCGCAAGAGTTTTTTGTATAACATGGAAATTAATGCAATTGGCTTAGGTGAGAAATTTTACACTTTAAATGTTTTAAACAGGTAACGAGTCAGAAGCCTACTGATAGAAAGTTCTTTTTTATTTTTATTTGCATAGTCTATTAATGTATGAATTCTTGTTGTATTAACCTGTACTTCTCTAACAGTGATTAAACTGGCTTTATTTTTAATTAGTGTAGTCAAAAAACAGCAGCCAGAGAAAGGTTAAGCATTTGTCTAACACACAAAAGCTGCAATAGTGTATAAAAGAAGAGACCATGGCATGGAAAAATTGCATAAACGATTTATTCTACAAAGAGAAGCACTTTCGTGTGTTATTGATGCTTCTTCATGTCTTAAAAACATACCAATAAAATACACATGTAAATATAACACGAAGCAACCAATAAAAAATCATTAGGATATTGCCAGCCAGTTAAATTGGGTCTACTTCAGTAGACCAAAATACCACTTAGCCAAAACCCATATAACCGAGATGAAAAGGCTAACTGCATGAGAGCCTCTATGTCCTGGAATACTGGTTTGCCACTCCAGGTCAGTAAACGCTTGGCCATCCTGTTGAACTTTGCCCCTTACCCTCACAGTAGTGCGATATTGGAGTTGGTATATTTAGTTGGTGGATGAAGCCCTCCAAATTTGTGGGTTTGCTTTTGTTTGGTTTCATTTTCAAGGATGGCCAAGCGTTTACTTACCTGGAGTGGTACGTCAGTGTTCCTTGTCTGTGTTCTTCTGCCATCTGCTTTTTTGTCTCAGTTTTATGGATTTCAGTTAAGTGGTCTTTCAGTCTACTTATGTAAACCTATTAAAAATCACATAAATATTCTTGAAATTACATTCACATTGTGTTAGGGTACAATCCATGTCACCCAGCCCCTTACAAATAAGACTGATAGGAATATTTGGTGAGGAATATAGTGACCAATCTGGTCGCTTAAAATCTAGCAAAGAGGAACTTCAGGACATCTTAAATGACTAACCAATATCAACATTTATAGTCTGAAATACAATTCTAAAATAATTTCATATAATCAAAGTCTCATATCCAGTTATAACATTTAAAAACATCAAATAATCAGACAATTCACATGCATTGCAATCATCTTGTATGGCTAAAGTCAAAGAAAATCATTCTAATCAGTCTTAGACACCTACCTGCTTATGGTAGGGTAGTTCATTGAAACTCATTAAGTTTGGTATAACCAGTTCAGTGTTATCCTTCTCTAAATATTTGATAGTCATCTATTCACTTAAACAAAGATAAATAATAAAAATATGAGGCAGTGAATATCCGCTACCTTCCTTACAAAACTACCAATAACATTCATTTAAAGCATTCATACTATCCAATCAATTCAGTTAAAAAATGAACCAATAGAAACTATAAGAAACAACGCAAAGGCCAATCAAACCTATTTTATAGTAGTCCTACATTAGAGTACATCTTTAACAAGGCTGAACAATATATCCACTACTCGCTCCCAGGAAAACGTCTGTAAGCACTTAAGAGAAACAAAACCTCATTTTAAAGTATATATGTACTACACTTATCTGCTGTCAATCACATAAAAACAGCAAGCAATTAGCCAAAACATGTAACTGAAATACATACTTCAAGATAAAAATGTCTGTCCATAAAATCACCTTACACTGCTTCCAGTAAAGCATTTGTGATTCTTAAGAAGTAAAAGATTATTTTAAAATATGTACCTTTCAAAAAAGGGTTTCACTGAAACCAAATCATACAAAGCCATTGAGGAGCCAATAAGAACACGTAAAGAATGACAGCTAGCTACATACTATAAACCATATCAACAAGCAACGGTTCTCTTCATTCTATATTTCCTCACACTTAACCTTTCCAGCTAAGCTTTGCAAATACAGTAGATTAATGAAATCTCCTAATTCCACATAATACATACAATTACTTCAGGAAATCAAATCAAGCCATAGCACCCATCATCCTGGAATGGAACCAATAGAAATCCCTGTAACACTACATAATAACCTATCAAATCATATACATGAAAGCCACTCAAATCATTTAAAAAAAGCAACAAATGAAGACTGCAAGAAAGAACTATATGGGCAATCAACCCACACTCAAAATGTCTCTTACATTAAATAAAGTTATTATAGTATATGTATAGGGATTTCTATTGATTTAAATAAATCTACTGTATTTGCAAAGATTGGATAGAATGGTTTAGGGATAGGAAATATGGCTCTAAGAGAACAGTTTTTTTTAATGTTTTGTAGTAATATCCAATCATCATGTAATGTGATGTATTAAATTGTCAGTTTTTAAATATTAAAGATTATAGCATTATGGTCTGATAATGGGCATGAAACTATGAAACTTCTCTGTTATGTGATAATTAAGACAAAAATTTTGTCAATAGTTTGTATTCCATATCTGTATGAATAATAGCTAAATTTGAAACAAGTTTGTTTTCCTTAGCTTGTATATATCCTCTAAAGTCATTTGATTCACAAACTGTAAGCGTTTGGCTTAAGATGCGATTCCCAGCTTTCTATGTGCAGTGGAATCATTGTCTGATAAAATACCATTAAAATTACCTGCCATTATAACTTGACCTTTCATGGAATAGGCTGTAGCGTCTAAGTAATTTTTTGCTTCTTTAGGTCCAACTCCTGGAATCCAACAAGAGTTCACCAGTGTATATAGTTTTCTGTTGCACTCAGTTATATCGATGCTTAAAGTACCATTTTTATAATCATGGGTATCTTTTACTTTAGGCATTATTGGTAAGTTCTTTCATAAAATGAGAGTGCCTCTGCCTCTTCTTTTAGCTCGAAAGCTAGAACCTGCTAAAACCAAATAATTCTTTAATGAAAGTTTATTTACATCTTTATTAAGTAAATGTGATATGAAGTTGTTCAGTATCGTCATTCGTTCTTACAAATGGGTTCGGAGCCGATCCCTTGGCTCCGAGTCAGCCGCTTTTACAAGCTCGAGGTTTTCGAGTAGCTCGAGGTGAAGTCCCTATCCCATGATGCTCTCTGCCTCACCTCAGATCTAGTTTGCCACTGCAACAGATTGGAAGTGGAGAGTGGAGCTCAGGCCAGTATTTTTCACCTTTTATAGAATTTGTCTATATATTTCTATAGTAATTGTTTAGAAGTGTGTATTTTGTCACAGGCTATTTATAGTCTAGTACTAATCCTTTCCTTTATCCCTTTTTTGAGGTAAATCTTCGTTTATAGAGCGGCTGTTCTTAGTCCTTTCATGGACGCGTTTTAGTTGGTCCCTAATCCCATGTACAGTGTCTATAACTGTATCATCTTAGTGCACCAATGTTGTTCTTTATAGCTGTTGGTATCTTTTACTGTATATATTAGAGTTCGGTGTTAGCCTAGGGTACTTGTTTGTCCAGACAGTTAACTGTTTAAATAATTAACTGTTTACCTTAAGGTTTTGGTATTAGCCTAGCCAGTGTGTTCATTTGTCTAGGCAGTCATATATATTGATATTCAGTTATTTCTTTTGAATTTATGGCTGATCATAAGGAAAAAGACAGAAGTCAGGGTTTAAGAAATGCTCTAAATGTGGACAAAGTGTCAATTACTGATTCACATGTTTCCTCAGTTTATTGTCTGGGTGCAGTCCATCTGCAGGAGGGACTGCTCCATTTGTCATTCTTTCAGCAGCAGAGTCTTGTTAGAACGTAGGAGAAAGTTAGTGGATAGGGGGCTGTTGAAACCAGATTTTCATAATGCTCTTGATAAGGCTGACCAAACTTCTGAATCTTCGAAGGGATCTAAATCTTCGAAAGCTTTTTTCAGAGCCGAAGTCTGCTACGAAATTGGCTGAAAAGGTGCGGTTGCCGGTTCCTCAGTCTTCGGAACCAAGCTTATTTTTCACAGCTGGTCCCTGGTATTGGAGCCGGTCTCTGAAAGTTTGAAATCACCAGTTTTACAGTCGGTGGCTTCATCTATCCCTTCGACTCATTCTTCGAGGAGCCTCTCCGATGTGGATGTGGACCAAGTGGTGCAGAGGCTCCTCCAGAATCTGGCATTAGCCAAATTGTCTGCTCCGGCCCAACTGGTCTCTGAGCCAAAGGCTTCCTTACCTACTGTGTCCGACTGACTACCTCTGTGATGTTAGAGGAGACTGGGAGCCGATGCTCTCCGGTCGGCTCCGGGGGGGGGGGGTGAATCGATGGGTCGGTTCTGACCCTTCCTCTCAGAGCTTCGGCATGGATGAGCTCTGCTCCTTCTTTCTCTGGGTTGGAGCCCACTGTTTTGGCACCAGGGAAGTTGCCATCTTCTTCGGAACCGGCTGCTTCCTTGCATCGAAGCAGTGGAGCCTTCGATGCCATGAGGAGAGTTTGTCTTCTAAGACACTCACTTCAACAGGGCCTACTTCCTCATCCCCGAAAGTGACTCTTTCTACCTCTCCATCACAGGTCCCTTTAAAGCATCGAGACCCAGAGCCTCAGGTGACTCGTGTTCTACTGAGATCTCACCAGAAGCTCCCACTGATGCGGTTCCCAGGAAGAAGCTTTGCAAGAGGAGGCATTTAGACTCCCCACAGGAGTCTTGTCACATCAGACACTGACTTAGAGGAGTCTGAAGGGTCCCCACGGTGCCCCTCTGAGGATATCTGTTTTGCTGCTATCCTAGAGATCCTAGGACAGAGGGGTGGCTGGCAATCCGTTAGCCCTACTGATGATGAGTCAGGGCTTCTGAAGGCCTTTGGGTCTCAACCTTCCACCTCCTGGGTGACTCCACCCTTTGATGAACTAATGGATTTATTTGCTCGAAGGGCGTGGGAGTCTCCTGATACTGTGGAACCTGTCCGTCGGAGGCCCAACAAGTTTATTACATTGCCACAGTGCAAAATGTTTCTTAACCAAAGGAGTGCCATTGATGCCATGGTGGTGGCGGCTGCCACCAAGAAAGAGATGTCTGAAACCTCTTCTACTGTCCATCCTCCTAATAAAGATTCCAGGATTATGGACAGGTATGGGAAATGCATTTTTAGTTCAGCAGCTTTTGCTATGCTATCGCTCAACTATCTGACACATTTTACCAGACTTCAGGGAGATCGCCTTTGAGCTTGGAGATACTCTACAGTGTATTACAGCTGAGGGTGTTCCTGATAAGGTGACATCCCAGTTCAATACCCTTAATTCTGTAGTAACTCGTCCATGTGCCTCGTTTTTTTGTGCAGCTGATGGCACGAGTTGGGCAGCGGGTTCAGGAATAGCTCTTCGAAGACATTCCTGGATGCGCTTATGATCCTTTGCGGAAGCCTTAAAGTCTTCCTTTAATACCCCATTTGATAGCTCGTCCCATTTTGGGCCTAAAATTAAGGAGACCCTCACTAGTTGTGAACAAGACGGAAAGACTCTCTCTACTGTAGGAGTCTGTTTTTCCACCCCTACTAGACCTTACCCCAAAGGGCAAAAAGGAGGAAAAATGTGGTTCTGCAAGTCCCAAGGAGCCTTTCAGAACACATGCAGTGAACCCCCCTCCAGCGGCAGAGGGGGGAGCAATAATGGACGACGCCCAGGTGGCAGAGGGGGTCCGCAAAACCAGGGCAGCAGGGATCAGTTCTTTGCCAAGGCCTACCAGCGCTCCTGAAAGGAGGCCCAACTCTCCTACACTGGAGGCAGTCTGGGGTTGCTTGTCTTTGCTTCCAGACGCTTGGCTAAAAATTACAAAAGATTCTTTGGTACAAATTATTACCAGAGGATATGTTATTCCTTTCACAGAACCTCCCTCCGTATGAAAGGAAATCCCAGACATTCCACCCAGTCTCGGGGATCAAGTAACCATAGAGATTCAAAGGTTGCTGGAAAAATGTCATCCAGCCAGTCCCAGCAGACCAGATAGGATCCGGAACCTACTCGAGATTCTTTAGTTCCAAAAAAAACAGGGGACTGGAGGCTCATGTTGGACCTCAGCAAACTCAACACTTTTGTAAAGAAGTTCCGGATGGTCACGCTTCAGTCGATTCTTCGTTTCTAATAACGAGCGATTGGGTGTGCTCTGTAGATCTCAAGGATGCATACTATCGTATCAAAATGGCCTGACCATCCAGAGATCACCTGCGCTTCCGGCTGGGATCCAGTCATTATCCGTTCCGAGCACTGCCCTTTGGGCTCACAACAGCCCCAGAGTGTTTACCAAATGCAAGGCAGTGGTTACGGCTCACCTGAGGTGTCTAGGATTCTGAGTGTTTCTGTACCTGGATGACTGGCTCCTCACTGCCACCTCCAGGCATCCACTAGTTCAATCCAGGGATCACACTCTAAAACTGTGTTCTCAGTTAGGAATTACTATAAATTTCGACAAGTCTGCGTTGTCACCATTGCAGCATGTTTCCTTTATCGGAGCAGATTTAATAGACCACCACCACCATGGTAAAACTGCCACTGGAAAGAATAGTCGCACTTCGGCAACAGGCATCAGACATTCTGACACACACAAAAGTACCAGCCTCTCAAGTTTTGAAACTACTAGGTATTATGGCAGCAACTCTCATAGCAGTTCCTCTAGGGCGCATGCACATGAGAATACTTAAATGGTTATTCTTCACCCAGTGGTCTTACCAATAACTTCCAGTGTCATTCTTGATCATTACAGATTCATGCAAAAAGGATCTTCAATCATTCACGGTGACCACGGATGCTTCTCTGATAGGGTGGGGGGGGGGGGGGCTTTTTCATTGAAGAACAGCCCAAGGCACCTGGTCAGAGACTGTCACCATTGCACATTGATGTCCTGGAGATGAGAGCAGTACTTTTGGCTGTGCAGTACTTCAAGACTCTCTTCCTCTGGGAACGATTGCGATTCAGACCGACATGTCAGTAATCTGGTATATCAACAAGCAAGGGGGAACCAAGTCTTATCCCCTCTGTTGAGAAGCCTTAAGAGTCTCGCAGTGGGCTGTATCCACCGGGCGCTTTCTGGTAGCAACGCACATCCTGGGGAAATCCAACGTGATCATGGACAAACTAAGCAGAGTCATTCTGATGCCGCACGAGTGGTCTCTCAAAGACGACGTAGTGAAGATGATTTTCTGCAGATGGGGCCAGCCTTGCTGTGACCTGTTTGCATCCCCCATGAATGGCAAATACAGAAGCTAATTTGCCCCGATTCCCCCACCAGAGGAAAACCCAAGGGATTCTCTCGTACACGTTTGGCCCCCCCCCCCCCAACTATATATACTAACTCCAGGATCACACTGCAGTGGGGAAAAGGGCATATACCTTTTATTTGCCTTACAGTACTGTAACACAGTGCCAGTGCTTCACTTCAGTGAAATGTGATTCAGCAAAATGAGTTTTTGGTAATTTGAGCTTTCAGTGATTTGATCAGGGTGAATTGAAATTCAGTGAACTGAGCTTTTAATGAAACAAAGTAGACCTGAACAGACTCCTCCACTTGACTGGATTATTCAGTCCATTAATATTAATCAGATACGCATTTAAAATCGGACATTTGTATCAGAGAGGAGAAAACTACAGGTATAATGAAATCATTTATGTATAGAAGTTATTATGTAAGTTGAATGTTATGTACCTGCTCTAAAACCTAACCTCCTCCTTATATGATAACTAAACTTATGCTTTTTGCTATTCTGACTGATGATATTTTCTCCATAATTGTTTTTCATCACTTGTTGATACTGGTATAATAATGCTGATTAATATCTTTGTTTTTACCTCTCTGGTTGAAATCCTCTGGAAACCAACAAAATTCCTGGTTTTATGTGTATATTCTATATGTATTACTGTAATTACTGTGTGTAACACTGCATCTACTTTTGTACCAGTTAATGTTTATTATTTTCTGTATCTATGTTCTTGCCAGTGCTTTTCTTCCCCAGACCACCACTGAAAATGGACTCTCTTAGGCCCAGTGAACTTTCCCAGTAAACTGCAGTAAATAAAAATAGTCAGCTATGGAGAAAATGCTTGAAACAAAATTACCTAATGATATAACCGTAAAACATTCTACCATGGAATAACGCGTTCCTAGTTTGTTGAAAAAGGCGAAAAAACAAACTCTTAAACTCTCCATTAGACTAGCAATGTTTAGCTCATGCTCCTGATTCATATTAATGTGACTCTTATTTTTAGTATGCATCATCTTAAACTCATCAGTGAGTTGTTATGAATAAGAAAAGTTAAATAGGTGTTCAGAATCTTTATTATAAGTTAACCAAACTGAATGTATCTACTGTCATCTTACTGTGTACCTCACATTATCTCCCTGGTTTACTATAGGGAGGAAGTCTGTTGCTATTTTCATACTTATTAATTTATTGGTCACATGGTATGTTTTCTGTTTTATTTACCATGTGTAAAGTTGTTCATAAGATTATAAGTTAGTACATTTGTACCAGGCTAACTGCCCTTGTGGGCTACAAGTCCAGCCAATTACTCCATGTGAAAATCGAACCCTGCACTTTGTGCCTATAAGGTGAACACGTTAACCATTGTGCCAACCCTCCCCCTTGTAGACATTTATATTTTTTAAATATATACATGTTTACTTATTCTGAACTTTATTTGCATAATATACCTTGTACTATTACTATATTCCTAGGTTTTATATTTTAACTATAATGCTAGTGTAGAATATCATATACTAGAATATTTACATTTACTGTTGTATACAGTGTAGAATATCGTATACTAGAATATTTATATTTACTGTTGTATATATTTGATACTCTTTAATCTAGTACTACTGTTAGAATCCGTCCTGTTTTTTCCTTAAATGTTATGTCGAATAGTGTTTGAAAAAACATCTGAAAAATCTTTCTTTTTTAAGATTAAAGCTTAAATTTTGTTTTCATTAAAAAGAAACAGAGAATCAGAATTCTGTTTTTTTATCAGAAGTGTCTTTCTATAGGCAAGCATATAAACTATCATTTTGGTATACTGCAAGCATTCAGGACTATTTAATAACTGACTGGTTTAGAACACAATTCACGGTCTAGCTTATCTGACTTGTATTCGTTGACAACTTGGCATATGATTCAAACTAATGCCATTATTTACTTTTAGACAGGAAGAAGTGTAACCTACACAGTTCTTCGAACTTTCAGAACTCCCGCAATATCTGACAGAAGTACTCATGACTCTAAGCTGCTTCAAGCTGGTCTTCATGACAAGGGCTTGCAAACAGAGTTCATAAGCTACAATTCACCCAAAAACATTCACAAGTGAATCCTAGCCACCTCTACATTATATACCAATCCCTCAAACCATTCCAAGCCACTAAAAAAAAACAAACCTTTCAAAGTATGTTAACCACTAAAAACCTATTGTATTTAAAGAAATTACATTTAATGATTCAGTAAACACTATTTGCATGAGATGTTTAATATAAAGCAGACTGTCACTTTTTAAAGGAGACCTGACCTATACAAATTTGCATTAAAAGAATGACAGTTGTGTGATTCAGATTTAACTTGTAAAAGTGTGACTGTTACTCGTATTATTTGATAACCTTCAAATAATAACTTTTATATATGTAAGAAGCTGTAGTTGTATACTTTGTAACATAGCACAACTTTCCTGGGTGCTACTGCACGTCAAGTACACTATCATCAGCAGCAAGCATTCAGAACTATGTAGTAACTGACAGGGGGTTAGAATGCAGTTCACTGTCTTTGCTTATTATCTAACTTGTATTCTTTGACATATTGGCATATGATTCAAAATATTATTTACTTTTAGACAGGAAGAAGTATCCTGGACAGTTCTTGGATTTTTCAGAACTCCTGCAGCATCAAAAAAGTCCTCATGACTCTTAACTTGTTTCAGGCTGGTTTTCATGACAAGGGCTTGAAAATGAGGAGTCCATCAGTTACAACTCACATAAAAAAAAAAAACACTTGCAAGTGAATCCAAGCCACCTTTTCCTTACACATCTATCCCTCAAACCCCTACGAAACCACTAAAAAAATTTATTTTGATGGTTTTTAACCACTAAAAAGCTATTGTATTTAAAGAAATAAGTTATTTAAGCAGTAACCCACATTTGGGTGTGGGTAATGCTGCATTTACCCATGGTTGGTGTGGTCAGACAAAGCCAACTGTGGGTAAATCCAGCATTGCCCATACCCAAACGTGGGTTATTCTTATACAATGACATTTAAGGAAGAAAACGTACTTTTCTTAAATGTCTTTATATAATGCCTCCATGCTACCCTTCTGCGTTTTTCCGGTATTCTGGAGCTTTTTCTGATGTACTGTGCATACATATGGAACTTGCATTCTGACGCTTAGCCAGTACATCAGTGCTTTGGAAAGGAAGCAACGGAGAAAAGAAGGTCTCCATTGCCCCCTCCCCCCAATTAAAAAGGTCTTGAACCCAGAGGTAGGAGAGAGGTAGACTAGAGGAAATGCAAAGAAAATCTGGTACGTCTTTAGTTTTAATGTACCTGATTTTCCTAGTATTTTCTCCATCCTGTCTTTCTCGTATGTCCAGAGTCCGGATTACAGATTTTTTTTTATTTTTGTTTTAAAAAAATAAATAAAACGTGTAGAATATAACAATGGAAAATAGTCTGGGCGACTGGACCTTTTTCTGTTGGTATATTCTCAGATTTACAGTGGGCATGCTGGTTGGGCTGGCCAATCAGCATGCTCATTTTAGAATATTAATGGACAGTCATTGTGTAATGATTAAGCACTGTTTGTATGAGATTTTTAATATAAAGCAGACTATCATTTTTAAAGGAAACCTAGCATATAAACTTGCATTAAAAGAATGGCAGTTGTGTGATCCAGGTTTAACTTGTAAAAGTGTGAATGTTACTGTATTTGATGTCATTCCAATAATAACTTTTACATATGTAAAAAGCTATGTTTTTATACTTTGTTTATAACTTAGCATATCTTTGGGTGCTATTGCATGTCGAGTATACGATCAGTAGCACATTACTGGACCATTTTAACAACCCAGAATGTAACTTAACATCCTTCTTTAGTGTTATTTGTTCCATTTTGTATTATATTTAATAGTGCATTACACAGCTATGCCAACATATCAGTGTGTGCGCCACCTAAAGTAAGTTTCATCACAATTAATTTTTTAATAAAATTAGTAGTTTAACTTTTAAAACTTTAAATGAAAATAAGTAGCTTTGATTTCATATATAGCTAAAAGAATCACACTCTAACATTTTAAAAGGGGAACTAGTATCCATTTGAAGTAGGAATGATTTACCTTGTAAAACGTAATAGCACCTGTTCATAAGTATTCAAGCATTTCTTTATACAAGAATTCATAACCAATGAAGTACATTGATTTTCATTTGTCCTTCAGTTTTTTAATGTGTCTTTTGATGTTAAGTTGTCCATCTCGCCTTCATTCTTGCTGGATGGGTTCGGAGCCGAGGCCCCTCTAAAAGCTTGAGAGTTGGTTCCACCGGCTCGAGGCTCCCCTTATATCCCACAATGCTAGGCGGTATTACCCCAGATCTCGTTTGCCGCTACAGCTATCGAGACGTGTTGCTTCAACCGGCTTCAGGTTAGTGTAGAAAATAGTTTAAAAAAGTTTACTAAACCCCTTTAAATTAGTTTTCCATACAGTATCCCCTTACTTTAAAGGATTTTTATCCCTTCTTCCTTGTTCTTACCTTTTTTTACCACAACAACTTTATGTTCTTCCCTTAGGCCTTCGGGCCCTCCCATTCCCCCTTGGAGTGTATGTGTTTCTGTAGGGACTTTTATAACTAAACTATCTAATTTTATTTAGTTTAAGTTAGAGTATAGTGTAATCGGTGTGTTTGTGCTTGGGTGCGTTTACACTTGTTACTTTAATGTCTAAGGATTCGAAGGTCTCAGGCTTCAAGAAGTGTGACTCGTGCTGTCAGAAAATGTCTGACAGATGGTCACACTTCTTGTGTGTACTGCCTGGGACCTTTACACCTGCAGGACTCTTGTGCTGTATGCCATGGCTTCAGCCCTAGAGTCCTGCAGGAAAGAAAGAATAAGCTCATTTTACGGGGCTTACTCAAGCCTGAGGGTCCCCCGACTGCTTCTTCGGGCAAACCTTCTAAGGCTTCTAGGTCTTCGACTCCAGCTACTGAGTCGACACCTAAGACATCGAAGTCTACTTTAACATCGGCTCCGGCTGGAGCCGATGAGACTCGAACTTCTACTTCTGTGATTCCCTCGGCTCCGGCTGGAGCCGAGGTATTGGAAATATCTGAGTCGGCTCTGATCAGACTATCGGAACAGACATCTAGGAAGAGGTCCAGGTCACCATCCCTTGGCTCCATTCATTCAGCTCCAGCATCTCCCTTGCTGTCTGAACGGAGCCATAGATCTCACTCCTCTAGGTCATCGAGACTTTCTGACCATGACCTTCAGGGGGTAGTGAGTCGACTTCTTAAGTCCGAGGCACTGGCCCAAATGCTCCAGAGCCCGACTCATCAGTCGATGCTTCATCCTATCTCTCAAAATGTTCCTCCTCCGACTCCTTTGAGCTCGGAGCCGGGACGTTTCGGACCCGAGACTGTGGTAGCGTCGGAGCTGATACAATTGTCTTCGGCACCGTCGTCGGCTCCGATTTCTTCCTTGGAAGAATCTCGGCGCCGGACTTCCCTCGTCGGCTCCGAGGGGGTGAGTGGCATCGGACCCTTGTCCGACACCACTCTCCCTCTCGGCGCTGGTGAGTTCGGCTCCGACATCGGCCTCGGAGCCATCGCTGTCGGTGCCGGCGGAGGTTTTCAGCTTTTCGGAGCGGGGACCTCTGGCTCTGCCTGACAGGGGTGCCTTCGAGGTCATGCGGAGTGTGTTGGAACCCAGTTCAACTCCACAGTCTGCTCCGTCCGTCCCTCCCTCTTCGGTGCCTCAGGTTATGTCTACTCACTCCCTCATCCCAGACCGCAGAGAGCCAGCTCCTCAAGAATCCCCTGTGGGGATCTCATCCTCTTCCGAGGCCTCTCCTGAATTGGCAGGGGAGCCCCCTAGGAAGAGAAAGTGCACGAGGAAGCACATAGACTCACCTGAGTCTGTCACCTCTGACACGGATTTAGAGGATTCTGAGGGTTCCCCCTGTTCCCCTTCTGAAGATGTCTCTTTTGCAGACATTCTAGAGATCCTGAAACAGAGGGGAAATTGGCCAGCCCTTAACCCTTCGGAGGATGAATCTGTGTATCTTGAGGCGTTTGGCTCTCGCCCTTCCACCTCCTGGGTGTCCCCCCCCTTTGACCCCCTCATGCAGGTGGTAGCTAAAAAGGCTTGGACGGCTCCTGACTCTGTGGACCCTACCCCCAGGAGACCTTCAAAGTTTATCACAGCACCAGCAGATAAGCAATTTCTGACTAAGGGAGTTTCTGTGGATGCTATGGTGGTAGCTGCCGCCACTAAGAAGGAGCTAGCTGATCCTTTGGTGCCTGTCCATCCTCCTAACAAGGAATCTAGGTCTATGGACAGGTACGGGAAGCGGATGTTCTCGTCAGCGACCTTTGCTATGCGTTCGCTGAACTACCTCTGTCATTTCACTCGTCTTCAAAGAGACTTGATCAAGGAAGCGAGTGAGATGTTAAAGGATCCTACAGCTGCGGGTTTTCAGGACAAGATGAACGCTCAGCTGGCTACCCTAAATTCTATAGCTAACTCCTCCATGCGCCTTCTTTCATATGCGGCTGATGGAGCGAGCAGAGCCGCAGGGACAGGTGTGGCCTTACGCCGGCATGCCTGGATGCGGCTATGCAATTTTGCGGACCCCTTTAAAATGTCTTTCACTAATTCCCCGTTTGATGGATCGTCCCTCTTTGGTCCTCGGGTGAAAGAAACCTTGACAAGGTGCGAGACAGATGGCAAAACTCTTTCTGCCATCGGAGTCCGTTTTTCTACTCCTTCTAGGCCTTACCCCAAAGGCCATAAAAGTGGAAAAATGTGGTTCCGCAAACAATCTCAAGGGACTTTGCCTGACGCACAGAGTCTGTTCCCCTCTAGAGGCAGAGGGGAACAATAATGGTAGACGCCGCCCTAGAGGCAGGGGTCCGCAGAACCAGGGCAATCGAGAAACCTTTTCCGATAAGCCCTTCCAGCATCCCTGAGGTGTTGCCCGACTGTCCACCTTCGGAGGCAGTCGGGGGAAGATTGTCACTGTACCCAGAAGCCTAGCGATCCCTAACTCAAGACAAGTGGGTATAGTCCATCATTTCGAAGGCTATTCCATTCCGTTCTTTCGCATTCCAAATCAATCAAAAAATCCCTTCCAGATGTTCCACCCGCTCAAAGGGATCAAGCAGCGTTAGAAATATTAAAGTTGCTTGCAAAAGAGCCATTCAGCCAGTGCCAGCAGACCAGCAAGGATCCGGAATCTACTCCAAGTTCTTTTGGTTCCAAAGAAAACAGGGACTGGAGACCCATTTTGGATCTCAGTATCTTGAACAAGTCTGTCAAGAAAACAAGATTTCGGATGGTCACGTTACAATCCATCCTACCCCTATTGGGAAAGGAAAACTGGATGTGCTCTATAGACCTCCAGGATGCGTACTATCTTATAAAAATGAACAGACGCTCCAGGAGATTCCTCTGCTTCAGGCTGGGAACCAGTCACTTTCAATTCAGAGCCCTGCCCTTTGGACTCACCACTGCCCCCGGTGTTTACCAAATGCATGGCAGTGGTAGCTTCTCACCTGAGACGTCAAGGATTCCAGGTGTTTCCATACTTAGACGACTGGCTCCTCACAGCTCCTATCAAGCATCTTCTTCTACTTGCCAGAGACTACACCTTTCGCATTTTTCAAAAGTTAGGTATCTCAATAAATTGCGAAAAGTCTGTTTTGTCGCCTTGTCGTGCTATTACCTTCATAGGCGCAAATCTAGACACAGTCAACATGTCTGCGAGACTCACAGACCAAAGGATAGCAGACATACACAAACTGGTCTCCCTTCTTTTCCACAGCAACAGAGTCAAAGTCAGATTAGTTCTAAAAGTACTGGGGATTATGGCGGCTGCTATCCCTCTACTTCTATTAGCCAGATTTCACATGAGAATCCTTCAATGGATGCTCTTCACACAATGGTTGTACCAGCAACTTCCGATGTCCCACACCATTGTGATAATGCAAGCATGCAAGAATCATCTTCTTTGGTGGATTTCTTCCCCCCAGCTCTTCCTAGGAAGACCCTTTGTCCCTCCCCCTCCGGTTGCTACTCTGACAACGGACGCCTCCCTGATCGGGTGGGGGGGGCATTATCAGGGCAGAACAGTCCAGGGCATATGGCAACCAGACGAACGTCACTTGCATATAAATGTTCTAGAGATGAGAGCAGTGCTTTTAGCGTTGCAAGCCCTTCAAGACTCTCTTCCCTTGGGAACGATAGCAATTCAGACGGACAACATGTCTGTAGTGTGGTATATCAACAAACAAGGTGGAACCAGGTCCTACCCCCTATGTCGAGAAGCACTCAGACTGTGGCAATGGGCGATTTCTTCTCAGCGGTTTCTGATAGCAACGCACATCCCCGGGAAGTCCAATCTTATCGCGGACAAATTGAGCAGAGCTATTCTCATGCCTCACGAGTGGTCTCTGAAAAATTCTATCTTGGAGAAAATTTTTCTCAAGTGGGGTCAGCCTTGCTGCGACCTTTTTGCTACTCCCCAAAACAGCAAGTGCAAAGATTTTTTCACCCTCTTTCCTTTACCAGGCCAGCCCAGCAGAGACGCTCTAGTCCAAGTTTGGCCCCGGGGACTTCTGTATGCATTCCCTCCCTTCCCACTAATCTCTCAAGTGATACAGAAAGCTATCGCTCAGAAGGCCTCATTGATCCTCATTGCTCCTTACTGGCCTCGACAGGTTTGGTTCCCCTTCCTACACCAATTTCTGTTGGAGCAACCCTGACATCTGGACCTAGTTCCAGATCTTTTGATCCATCAGTCGGGTCAGTTACATCGCTCCCTCCCCTCTCTGAACCTCACTGCTTGGTTCCTCCAATTCCGACCTTAGCCAGGCTTCCTCAAATATCTCACTCTGTTCGAGATATTTTGATAGCTTCCCATAAATCTTCCACTCGGAAGATTTATCTTAGTAAGTGGAAACGTTTCGCCTATTGGGCTCAAGGAAGGGACATAGATCCTTTCACTGCTCCCATTCAAATAGTCCTTGATTTCCTAGCCGAACTTTTCCATGCAGGTTCGTCTCCATCTACTCTTAAGGTTCAATTGGTAGCTATATCTAACTTTCATGTGGGCATCTCAGATTCTGCCATCATGTCTCACAAGCTTTGCAAAGCTTTCTTAAAGGGAGTTTTTCTTCTTAAGCCTCCTATAAGAAATCCTCCTCCTTCTTGGGACCTTAATTTAGTTCTCGCATCTTTGATTCTTCCCCCTTTTGAACCTGCTGCTTCTTGTTCAATGAAATTGCTATCCTGGAAGACCCTCTTTCTGATAGCCATTACCTCGGCTAGAAGGGTCTCAGAGCTTCATGCTCTCAGCAGTCGACCACCATATCTGTTGTTTCATAAGGATAGGGTATCCTTACGGACCAATCCATCCTTTTTACCTAAAGTAGCCTCTGCGGCAAATCTAAATCAAAACATTGACCTCCCTGTGTTTTTTCCTAACTATTCTAACAAGTCTGAACAAAAATTGCATTGGCTAGATGTTCATCGACAATTGAGGTATTATTTGGATAGGACCAAACAGATCAGGAAAACTGACCAGTTGTTTGTCTCTTATGCAGAAGGCAGAATGGGCCTTCCAGTTTCGAAGGTATCACTCTCCAGATGGCTAACATCCTTGATTTCCTATGTGTATGAGATTAGACACCAAAAGTTGCCTAACAGACCTAAGGCTCATTCCACTAGAGCTTTGGCTACTTCTATAGCTTTCCAAGACAGGCTGCCTATTGATACCATTTGTGCAGCAGCTACATGGGCTACTCCTCACACTTTCATTTCTCATTATAAGTTGGATTTAGCTTCTAGACATAGAGCTAACTTTGGTTCCACTGTACTCGAGTCTGTTCCGATAGGCCACCCGGGACAAGGTGCTAGGGACGCGGCCCCATCCAGCAAGAATGAAGGTGAGATGGACAACTTAACATATAGAAGTTATGTTCTTACCATAACGTTCCATGTTAGTTGTCGTCTTCTCGCCTTCTTTCTTAAGGCCCCACCCTCCTTCCCCCTAGCCTGGACAGACCTAGAGGAGTTTGATTGTGACCTCTCTTTCTACCACCTCTATTGTATATATGTATATGCTACACTATGCATATGTTCCTTCATCAGGTTTCAAGTCACCTTCTCTCTTTTTATAGAGGTGGGTTTTTCCCATTTCCAGTAGTTCTGGATTTATTATTGGCTGGGCCTAGCTTACAAACGAGATCTGAGGTAATACCGCCTAGCATTGTGGGATATAAGGGGAGCCTCGAGCCGGTGGAACCAACTCTCGAGCTTTTAGAGTGGCCGAGTCGGAGCCGAGGTCGGCTCTGAACCCATCCAGCAAGAAAGAAGGCGAGAAGAAGACAACTAACATGGAACGTTATGGTAAGAACAAACTTCTATTTAACCATCCATCTCTTGTTGCATTTCACTTCAAAGTTGTTGATAGATTCCAACCCATTTCTTCTAGGGTTTTATTTTTCTGTATAAAGTCCATTGCATCTTCCAAGGTGTTAAAAATCTTCTTTCTTTCTGGAAGGTGAATCCTTATTTTTGCTGGAAACAATATTTGTGCTTTAATGTTTTTTCTGTAAGCTTTTAACAAGTGGTGCACATGCTTTTCTTGTTAACATCACTTAATGTTGAATAGCCATTGTCAAATCTTATAGTATATATATATTTTTTTCATTTTAACTGGATAATTAGTCCATACAGCTTTTAAGACTAAGTCTTGACTTGAGAAAAAAATTACGATCACTGACCTTGGTGAAGGTTTTTTTTTTTTTTTATTTAAAGATGAGTTGAAAAGTGAGCTATGTGCCCTTTCAACACTATAAAAGAAAAAGCTTCAGGCAGGTCAGTAGTTTTAGGCAGTCCGGTATTAAGGAACTGAATCATACTGTCTGCCTCTCTTTTTCAGGAATCCCATAAATCCTGATGTTATTCTTTCATATCTGTTCTCCAAGTCTTCTATTTATTCCCCGGAATAAGTTGTTTTGTTTCAGAATCAACTCAGTGCTGTTCTTATTTTCAAGTAATCTTCCATCAAAATCAGACATTACCTGTTCTATACTCAAGATTTGTGATTAAGAGATTCACTCAGCAATTCAGGCTGGGTTTTACATTCCTCTTTAAAATTGTCCATTTTCCATTGTAATGTATCTGTGTACAGTTAACTTATTGATTTTACTTAGTATCGCCTGTATGACTTTTTTCATTGTACTCTCCTGTATATTGTAGCTGTTTGAGACAATTAGTTCTTTCTAGTTTTCTTAAGAAAAAGCAATTAAGGGTTTCAGACTTATTTATTTGTTTTGGGGGGAGGGGGTAAATCTTTCAGCAGATGTTCAACTATAACTCCAAGTTTTGAAACATTCTATTTGAGTTTAGAAAAAAATCCCGTCAGAGGTGTTAAAATGCAGCAGAGATAAAAAGTGGTGCTTTTAACTGCTCACTATGTTGGCCGCACCCCCCATTCTACACCATTCTGGATGGGCAGCAGTTAGAAAAATGACTAGTAGAGCTGGTGAGGTATCTATTAATATCTTGTTTATAGTAATGCTGCTGGTAGTGATTGACCATATATTTTGGGCAATATTTATCGCTTTGTCATTTGTGTTGGTATGAGGGAAATGGTGCTGTGAAAAGCGTTCTTACAGTAATGTTGGTAGTGATTAACCAGATATTTGGGGAAATATTTCTGGCTTTGTGATTTGTGTGAGTAGTTGGGGGATAAAAGGACTAGCATGGCAAGAAGTGTGTTTAACAGTAATACTGGCAGTAATCAACCAGATGTATTAAGCAATATTTCTGACAGTAAGCTATGTTTGGGCATTTGGGATGAGGGGAATGGTGAGGAGTGATATTACTGTTTTTTACAATAATCCTGGCAGTGATCATCCAGATATATTTGACATTAGTTTTTGTCTTTGAGATTTGTGTGGAACAGCTTGGATTGGTATACTCTAATGTATTATGTTTTGTGTGGACTGTGGATGTCAAATAATGTTACATAGCCATCAGATGTTATGGCTATAACTGCTGGGGTGGAGTGGAGTTGGCTGGATGAATGTAGCTGACCTACTTCTCTTTGCTCAGTTTAAACAGTCATTTTCTGGCTTTGAAGGAATAATGTGCTTTTGTGAGTAGAAAGATAGAGCACTTAATTGGATTTCTGATATGCAGAGTGCGTATAATTGCTGTGGCAGTCTTTTATAGAAGAAAATATCTAGCCGCCTGCTGCTGTTTGCTTATTATTTTGCCTTTACAGGGCTAACATGATTATGTGAAGCAACGTGCATTATTTTATTTATTTCCAGTTTGATTACCGGGGAAGTCCACTGGGCCCAGAGAGCCCATTTTCAGTGGAGGCCCAGGGAGAAAAGGTCCATGAAACCGATTACAGTAAAGATAGCAGTCCAATAAAAATACAAGTACAAATACATATCAAATAATACAAAGCATTCATAGGTTGGTACCAGGCTATCGGCCCTAGTGCCTATACAAGCCTAGCCATAACAATTCCCCGGCTATTTATTCCCACACTATTTACTTACCTGGACCCCTGTCTAGCAGGGTGACTGATGTGATCCCCGGGGTGAATTTCCTTTCTGCCATCCAATCATCAAGGTTCCTTTTGAAGAGGGCTTGAGGCACTCTGCTTGACATGTATGGGCAGTCTATTCCAGAGTCTGGGGAGTCTCTGGGTCAGGAACCTATCCCTCCAGCATGTTTTGTTTATTGTGATGACAAGGTTTAGATTCCTGAAGCGTGTGGCTCTGAGGGATTGGGATTTCTTTGTGCATCATGTCCAACTGCTCTGGGTTTTTCGTGGACTTTATTGTTAAGCAGAGATAGCCCCTGAGTAGACGATATGTGACCGAGTATAGTTGGAGTTTAAGACTGTCAACGTAGGGTATCTGCTTTAGGCCTGTGATTCTTTTAGTGAGGTATTTCTGCAGCCTTTCCAGTTGTTGCAGATGTCTTGAGAGGTGCATACCAAACTGGGCATTGTATTCTATAATGGGTCTAATGAGGGATGAGTACAGTGGGACAATGATCTCCTTATTTTCTGAATGAAAAGCCCTTGGTGATGAGTTGTGCCACATAGGATTTCCTGACTGTTGTGGCAATGTGGTTATTGAAGGTGAGACCACTGTCCACCTGAGTCCCTAAGTTTCTTAGCACACTTTTGGTGTTTAGTGTACTGCCACCTATGTGGTAATTCATGGGTACATGCTTTTTCCCAAAGGGGATAACTGTACATTTCTTGGCATTGAGCTTGAGCCCATGGCTCTGGCACCAAACATCTGTTTCTGTAAGGCCCTTTTGTAGAGTATCCACATGGTTTGGGGATTCAGTAATTGCTCCCAGTTTGCAGTCATCTGTGAACTTTGTTAGCCAGAGTCCCTTAGTGTTGGCCTGTATTTCAGAGAAGTAAATGCCAAACAAGAGCGGTCCTGGGACTGAACCCTGAGGTACTCCATGTGTCACTTGTCTGGAGCTGGATTTGAAGTCGGCTACTTTTACAGTGTGGGTTCTGTCAGAAAGCCATTTGGCAACCCATTGAGTGACGTAAGGATTAATGCCCAGTTTAGTAAGTCTTTCTGATTCCAGAGTGGGGGATGGTGTCAAAAGCCTTGGTGAGGTCCAGATAGGCTGTGTGGACCGCCTTACCCTCGTCCACAGCTCTGGAGACTGATTCGAAGAAGTCAGTCTGGTTCAGGAGACAAGATCGGCCCTTCACGACCCCAAACTTGGTGGGGTCCAGTGTTTGAAGGTTGCCAATGTCTGTTTATAAGTTCCATGATAATACATTCCATGGCCTTGGAAAATCAGGCTTGTCAGACTGATGGGACGGTAGTTCCCAGGATCCAAGGTGGATCCCTCCTTGTGGAGTGGGATAACTGTAGCTGTGTGCTCCTCAGTGGGCACGAAGCCTGACGTGAGGCTATGATTAAACATGACACTTAGGTGAGGTGCCAGTTCATTTTGTAGTTCATGTAGTACACAGCCTGGGATTTTATCTGGTCCCATGGATGCTGTATTCTTAGCTTTGGAGAGTGCATTTTTTTTACCTGTGTGGCCGTTACCAGAATTTGGCAATCTTCTGGTATTGAGATGGGCCGTTTATGGGGTGAGAGGGGGGTGAAGTTGGCACTGATTTGCTAGGGTACTGGCAATATCCTTGGGATCAGTATATTTAATGCCATTCTGTTGTAGCTCAGAGCAGATCTGAGCATTACCATTAAGATTCTTGACATAGTTCTAGAATGCGTTGTGGTGGTCTTTGGAATCTTTGGCAATTGTATTTTCGTAACTAGCTTTGGAGGATTTTATGAAGGATCTCCGCTTCTTACCAAGGTTGGTAATGGAGTTTTTTGGATCCTGGGATTTTCCTCTTTTCTGCAACAGTTTCTTCCTTTTGTAAAGTTTGTTTATAGTAGGGGACCACCAGATTGCCTTCCTTTTTCTGGAGGAGAGCATCTTGGTTCTATTTTGGATGGCACGATTATGCATGAGTGGATGTGCTCGTACAGTGCCTTAGTGTAGGATTCACACACAGTCGAACTTTCAGTTCCCATCTGCATGGGTGTCATGAAGTTTGTCACTTCTGACTTGAGTAGCATGAAGTTGACTTTGGAGAAGTTTTTTATGGACGTTTCCTTACTGGGAGTTGGGGGTGGGATGTGGATGTTAAGGGTGATTAGCTTATGATCAGACCTGACCAACGAGGGGGTGACCATAGATGTGGAGCATCGATTTCCCATGTTGGTAATGACCAGGTCTAGGATATTGGAGCCCCTGGTGGGACTATGGATTAGGTGATTCAGGACATTGGAATTTATGAATTCCAAGAATCGTTGGGCAACGGTGTTGGTACACGAGTAGTTTTCCCAGTTAATGGCAGGGTAGTTGAAATCACCCATTATTAGGGTGTTTGGTTGTACCTTAATATTTTCCAGTATGTTTAGAAAGGTGTAGTGAGAAACTTGGGGCACGGTGGGGGATCTGTAGCAAGATACAATTTGGATTGCAGTCTTACCTTGTGTTAGTTGCACCTGGAAAATGTCAGACGCATTGTGTTGGGCAAATAGCCTGGTGGTGTGAATATCCTTGGTGAATATGGGACACTTCTCCACCTTTAGCGTTTATGTCCTGGTTTGGTGGCTGAAAAGTGTGCTAAGAGTTGTAGCCTGGTATTGCAGGGGTGCTCCCTGAGCAATATTGCCCATAGTGTAAAAATATTGTGCAGATACATTTTAACAAATTCACACAGTTAAAGTCAAAAGCTATTTACAGTATTTTCAGAATGTGACAGATTGTATGGGAATTGGCTATAAAAGGTTATAGCCAGCTATAAGGTCCTTAAGAACTCATGAGGATACCCTCCCAGGGGATTTTGTTAGATTTCTAGGTAGGGAGAATGCAGTTACATTTCCATTTGGAGGAGAGGTAGGTTTAAAGCCAAGTTTTGAAGTTGTTTTTGTTTGACATTGTCCTTAGTGTGGAAGGGAGAGAGTTCCATTTCTTACCTAAGGAGAGGAGAAGTTGTCCAGCAGGACGTTTAGGTTTGTGGACAGTAATTAAGTTTTGGTGTTCAGATCTGAGAGTTCTATTTGGGGAGTATGGGGGAAGGATGTTGGAGCTGGGCATTTGGTTGGATTAAATATTAGTATATGTGCTGTAGTGAGATGGAGGAAGTCCAGGTAATTTGTGAATTCTAACCAGTTGAGGGATTGGAGGGTAACAGTGATGAGTGGAATGTTTGGCTTTGGTGGCAAATTTAGAAATTTTGTTATAACAGCTTTCGAGTTTGGAAGTGATGGAAGAGGATAGGTTAGTTAGTAGTGGAGCGCCGTACAGAAGGGAGAGAAGGAGGTAAGAAGAGGCCAGAGTATGCCTGTTAGAAGTAGAGAGGAAGTGGTTGTTCCTTTTAATTGTTCCATTTTAATGTGTGGCATCTGTTCTACCAAAGTGAAATGCATTACACTGCCATCCTATTTCATCACACTCAGACTTCTGAATTGTACATGCAAGTGCCTGATTGGTGGTGGGGAGGGGGTTGGGATGAAGGTAACTGACCCTGTGGTCATTTTCTTGGTTTCACAGTCATCTCCCAAAGGATAATTGTATCCTAGAATAACTAGACCTTCAGAACTTCTGGGGGCTGTTGATTCCCACCCCACACCAGGGCTGTGTAAGGGAATTTTGACATGGGTTAATAATCACCTATGCTCTGAACCCTATCCAGTCTAAAACCAGCCCTGCTCAAAGGTGCACACAAGTCGTTGTACTTGTTTGGGGGGGTTGCTATTGTAGTCCCAGTAGTGTTTGGAATCCTTGGTAAGTTTGAAAGGTTAACATATTTGCATCTAGTAACCCCATCAGCATATTTACATTAATTACAAAAGGTCTTGCAAAACTTCCAGACAGACTTGACTGTTCTCTCATACTGCAGTGCTACATGTCTGTCTTTAAACAGAGACTTATCTTTTTTCCTACCATCCCAGGTCCTTGCCTGATGACTCTACTCCTGACATTTGAACAACCCATTCACTCCAGGGAGATTGGAATAGAGTATTCCCAGGCTGGGGAAGATCCCTACAGCCATTTTTTCCTGCCCATATTTCCAGTCTCTCTCTGTTCCCTGACAAGAGTCGGGGTAAGGAGTAGGATGGCTTGCTGGTCCAGGGAGTTGGTTTTCCCCCTCCCCATTGGGAGCACCCTCTCCTCTTTGGTGGCATCCCTAAACCAACTATTCTCCCTAGAATGGAAGTGTGCCACCACATTCCTGTTGGCTTTACTGGATGTCCTTCAAGGATGCATCTGCAGTCATAACATATGGGTTGTCCTGCCTCAGGCAGCCCTTTGGTCGGCCGGATTCCAAAGTCTGGGTCTGGCCTCGGCTGATGTCGCACTTTCCCCGACGTCAGAGCTTCTGGGGTATAAAGGCATCAGCCGACGCCATTTTCCGCCGTCTTTCTTGCCGCGCAGTGCCCGAAGCAGAAGCTGTTCGCAAGTGCCGGTCGGTCAGATCCAGAGATTCAGCTGCCGAAGACTTCTAAAAAGCTAAGTACCCCGTTGGGGACTCTTTCTTGCCTCAGCCGATGTCAGACAAAGTAAATAATTGTTTAACTTGTGGGAAACAAATACCTCATAAGGATTTCCATTCCTACTGCCTTCCTTGCTTAGGCCCAGACCACGACGTATCAGCTTGTTTAGCCTGTGCCTCCTTCAACCGACCGACTCTTAGACGTCGGTCGGAGTTTGCAGAAGAGTTTTTTGGATCCGCTTTTGCATATAAAATGCCGTCAGAGACTCAGACTACACATTTAGCCAAAAAAACGCAAGGAAAAGGACCGACACTCGCGGCCCGCGGTTTCGGCTGAAACCACGGTTAGGCCTACCGCGAGTGTCTCGGTTTCTGCTGAAACCGAGGCCTCTGTTCTGCCTTCTACCGAAATCATACCTCCGACAACCGAGGCCAGAGATACCCCGGCTGAGTCGGCTACAGAAATCCCTACCGAAGAAGCAAGCGCACAAGAATTGTCCGACACCATTCCTTTGGACATTTCTACACCTGCACGTGGGGCAGCTAGGCCCCCTGCTTCTATGTCTATTAAGGCTTTCTCCAGGGCTAAAGCAGCCAAAATTTCAAAAGCTTTACCTGCAAAATCTACTTCTCAGAGACCTTCCTCAAGTTCCCAGATTCTCAGTCTTGCTGAGGACCTTATATCTCTGATTAGGGGTTCCCAACCTCACCCGGACAGGGCCTCCCATCCTCCTCCTGACAAAAGGCCTAGGACTGAACCCCCTGAACCTCTCTCCTCTGATTACTCCTCGGATGGATCTGATTTGTCAGACCATCAGGAAGGGCCATACTCACCTTATGAGGATTCAGATGCAGAAGACTCTATTCCTTCTGCTTCCCCTCCAGAGGAATTTTCCTTTGGGGAGACTTTGCATTCTATGAGGGAACACTTTGAATGGCAGGGTCAGGATTTCTCTGATTCTAGAAAAAGACTAAGGACTTTCTTACACTTGCCACAGCATAGGCCTTTAGCCATTCCACCTGTGCTAACTGTAGTTGATGATGCATATAATGATGTCAGTTCTGCCCCTGATTCACTTCCCCTGGCCCCTGCCAAACCTGACAGATACTACAGGGTCCCGGATTCCCACTTCCACTTGTATAAAGCCCATGCTGCAGACCCAGAAACTATTTCTCAGGGTCCAAAAGGTGTTGCAGCTGCCACTGCCAAAAACCCACTACCCTCTGAAAGGGAGTCAAGAGCATTAGAGAGATGGGGAAAAAAGGTTTATACATCTGCTACTCTTTCTGCCAGGGCTTTAAACTGCAATTCCATATGATACAGTACCAGGAATATTTGTTAGATCAGCTGAATAAAAAGCTTTCTTCTCCTGAACCTTTAGACCGTAAGGCCCTTCAGGATTTGGTACACAATTCTCAGCAGGTCAGTAATCATTTCTTAAAATGTGGCTATGATGCACTGGAAGCTTCATTTAGATCAGCTATGACTGGGGCAGTAATTCAAGACATGCCTGGCTAAAGAACAATCCTTGCCGGACCATGTCAAGGCTAAACTCCTAGATGCTCCAATGGAGAAACAAAGTTTATTTGGCTCCCCTGCACAGGAGATTCTAAAGAAAGTGGAAGAAAAAGCAAAATCTGTGCAAACAGTTAAGGATTTTCTGCAGGTCCAACCTCCGAGGTTCAGCAGAAACTGGCCTTCAAAGAATTGGTCCTTTCCAGACACCTCCAAAGCACAGAGGGGCAGAAATAGACGCCCAAGAGGCAGAGGTCAATCAAAGGGTGCCTACAGGGGTCATCAGTGGCAACCTGCCAACCAGAGGAGTACTGCCACAGCTGCAACTACAACCACTTCCACAGGACAGACACAATGACTTGACTCTCATTCCGCCTACAAGGGAACAACTGGAAGCACCCTTGGGCGGAAAGTTGGCTTTATTCTCAAAAAACTGGCATTGCATTACAAAAGACAAATGGACATTGCAAACAATAGACAAAGGATACAGGTTTCATTTCCACACTTTACCAAGAAGGAGCGGAATGCCAAACCTTCCACCAAACCAGAAGCCAGAGGCTTTAAGACAAATCAACAATTTACTTCAGATGAAAGCAATAGAAAGGGTACCATCTATGGAACAAGGCCAAGGATTTTACTCCAGACTATTCCTTGTACCAAGAAAAGAAACCCAATGGAGGCCTATTCTCGACTTGTCTGCACTAAACACATATCTCATTGTGCCAAAATTCAAAATGCTGACCCTACAGCAACTTCTTCCCATGTTGGGCAAGGAGTCTTGGCTGGTGACTCTAGATCTCAAGGAGGCATACCTGCACGTCCCTATACGACCAGATTGCAGAAGACACCTCAGATTTCTTGCAGAATCAGAGCATTATCAATTCTCAGCATTGCCCTTTGGCTTATCTACTGCGCCCAGAGTATTCACGAAATGCCTGGCATCAGTAATTGCACACTGCAGGCTTCAGGGAATTCAAATCTACCCATACCTGGACGACTGCCTAATACAAGCGGAGAACAAGACAAGACTATTAAAGGATTTGGCCTATGTCATACACCTGTTACAGGCCTTGGGATACACAGTCAACATCCAGAAGTCAAGACTAGTGCCATCCCAAAGGATAACTTTTTTGGGTGCGGATCTGGACACAATAACTCAGATGGCTTTTCTCACAGAAGAAAAACAAAAGCAACTCCCAGTCTACTTCATGGCTTTGACAAGACAAACTCAGCTCACTGCAAGGAAAGTCCTGCAGGCCCTGGGTTACATGGCATCTTGCATAATCTTGATCCCACATGCCAGGCTGCATATGAGGAAATTACAATGGTACCTAAGGAATGTATGGTCTCAACACAGGCACAGTCTAGAAACCATGATTCCAATCGTTCCATGCCTGAAAAAGGAATTCCTGTGGTGGGCTCAGGCCTGCCAGTCCAACAGAGGGTTGCCTTTCAACAAACCACAACCAAGGCAGACCATCACCACGGACGCTTCAGACCTAGGATGGGGAGCACACATGGAAGACAAGTGCATCCAAGGCCTATGGTCTCAAGACCAGCTGAATTTGCACATAAACCTGGGTTGCGAGGGTGGCCTAATGGTTAAGGTGTTTGCCGAACAAACACAAGGTGCAGAGTTTGAATCTCACAAGGGATAATTGGCTAGGCTTAAAATGGCTCACAAGGGCAGTTAGCTTAGTAATAATCTATGAACCTATGAACCTAAAGGAGATGCTGGCAGTGAAGCATGCAATCGAGGCATTCAAATCATTCCTCCAGCAAGGACATCTGCTGATAAGGACGGACAATACCACAGTCATGTGGTACATAAACAAACAGGGAGGCACGCATTCCTACCCTTTATGCCGGATGGCAATGGATCTGTGGAACCTAGCCCTGAACCTCAACATCCAACTGCAGGCCAAATTCGTACCAGGAAAAGAGAATTCACTAGCAGACAGCTTAAGCAGAACTACCACGGATGCTCACGAATGGATGCTGCATCCAGACATCTTCAAAATCATAACAAACAAATGGGGAATGCCAGAGATAGACCTGTTCGCCTCCCCACTCAACCACCAACTGAGGAAATTCTGCTCAAGAGTATACCACCCACAAGCCTGGAAGGTGGACTCCCTCTCTTTCAACTGGAATGCCCTAACAGTGTATGCTTTTCCACCACTCCCATTGATGTACAGAGTTCTACTGAAGATCAGAGAGGAACAGCCAAAGGTGATACTGATAGCTCCAGACTGGCCAAGGCAGCACTGGTATCTGCTACTGAGAAGCATGTCTCGGACGAACTCATGGCCTCTACTTCTAACGCAGAACAACTTCAAGACCCTGCATCCAAACTTGAAAACACTGCAGCTGACTGCCTGGAAAATTGCCTAAAACAAAACCAAACTATTTTATCTCAGAGGGTCAAGGACATTATCCTGGAGGCTCGCAGACCCTCCACAAGAAAGACATACTCAGCTAAATGGAAGAGATTCCTCATTTGGAGCGCATCAAAGGGTACAAATGTCACACTGGCAAACCTAGCACACATCCTAGAATACTTAGCAGAACTGTTCCACAATGGCCTGTCCTATTCCTCCATTAAGATTCATGCTTCAGCAATTTCAGCAGAATACAACATGGATCCTCCTATCTTTTCTCACCCTCTCCTCAAAATTTTTAAGAGGGATCAAAAATGTAAAACCTCCAAGGAAACCCCCTCTGCCTGCATGGGATCTCAATTTTGTGCTGGAAAAATTAACACTGCCCCTTTTGAACCAGCAGCATCAGCAGACTTACAGTTCTTATCTTGGAAAACTGCTGTCCTTCTAGCAATCACTACAGCAAGAAGAGTATCCGAGTTACAGGCACTAATGGCAGTGCAGCTTTTCCTTATTTTTCACCAGGATAGTGTGTCTCTGAGAACCAATCCTACTTTCATGCCAAAGGTGGTATCCAGGGTATCCTTAAACCAAGCTATTCATTTGCCTACGTTCTTCCATAACCCACAGAACAGGGGGGAAAACTACTGCACACCTTGGATGTACACAGACAACTACACTACTATCTGGACAGAACTAAAACCAGTAGAAAAACTGACCAACTTCTGGTAGCATATGCAACTGGAGTGCAAAGAAAAGCAATTTCCAAACAGACAGTTTCTAAATGGATAGGAAATTGCATTCGTTTCTGCTACTCTTTTCATGGAAAGACAACTCCTGAAAATATCAGGCCTCACTCCACAAGAGCCACAGCCACCACTACAGCTTTCCTACGAGGGGTGGCTACCAAGGACATTTTAGAAGCTGCTACTTGGAGCTCCGTGCATACATTTGCCAAGCATTACAAACTACCTTTATACTCCAGATCCCGAGCAGATTTTGCAACTGCAGTTTTACAGGGGATCTTAACTACACCATCCTTATCTTAGTACCTCCTCCCCCAGTTTGGCTATGGTATTCTACCCATATGTTATGACTGCAGATGCATCCTTGAAGGACATAGTACAGTTTTGTACCTACCATAAATGTAGATGTCCGATAGGTATGCATCTGCAGTCAGGATTACCCACCCTCCTTCCCCTCTGTGGTATTCCTAGGGTGCTTACCCCTCTTTCAGCTAGCTGGGGGAATCTATTATTATATATATATATAGTTTTCTACTGTTTGGAATTTTCAACTTTTATCCAAATTTAGCCTTCCTAGAGGGCACCTGGCATCTGGGGCAAGAAACACTGAGGAAAATGGCGTCGGCTGATGCCTTTATACCCCAGAAGCTCTGACGTCGGGGAAAGTGCGACATCAGCCGAGGCCAGACCCAGACTTTGGAATCCGGCCGACCGAAGGGCTGCCTGAGGCAGGACAACCCATATGTTATGACTGCAGATGCATACCTATCGGACATCTACATTTATGGTAGGTACAAAGCTGTACTTTCTAAGCACCATGACAGTGCAGGCTTAGCTAGCTCAAACTCCAGTGGGTGATATGCAGTTCTACCAATAGGTATTGCCCTTGTGAACTCCAGTGGATGACGTGCAGTGCTTCCACTGGGTATCATCCTTGTGAACTGTAGTGGGTAACATGCAGTGCTTCCACTAGGTGTCGCCCTTATGGTGAGCCAGAGCCACCTTCCTACTCTCGGGATGGGTAAGCTAGCAATGGCCACTCACTCCCATCCTTCCCAGCTAGTACTGGAAACTAACCTCATCTTTCAAAGAGTCAGGCTGAACTCATGACTCTGAACTTCTTCAGTGGTACTTCATTAATACTTTAGAAAATTCCAAAAATATTCACTTTGTATAGCCTTGCAGTGGGAAACCATTAAACGTTTCAGATCTGGAAATGTCTCTTCAGACAAATCAAAGTTCATTAAGTTTCTAAATGATCCTTGGGATATTTATAGTGGCAGTCACTCATAGATGTGAAAAATTTTTTTGCTGCAGCACTGCGCAAGAGGTGAGTGGATTCAGCCTCATAAATGTGTTTAGTACTGGTTTTAAAAACCCAAGTTGACATGCTGTAAGCCAAAAGGCAGCCATTATTTTGTTACCGTTTGATATTTTGACAGTCTAATTTTGAAATAATATGCATTAAGGTCAGCAGAAGTGCAGAACTTTGAAATGACACCGTAGTAACTGAAGACTTCAATACTTAAAATCTCAGATTTTCTGTTTCATTTATGTCAAGTGTTTATATTTTCTTCCTTTCTCCCCATTAATTCTAAAACAAATGGATACTGCCTTTTTTTTAGTAAGGTAGGCCATCCACTCAAAATCCATCCATGAATAAATACTACTCCTGATTGTATCAATTCAGTGACCTTTTGTGGAATGATGGAGCTAATGTTAATGCAGTCCACCTGGAAGAGAGTTGCCATTTCTTGTGTGTAACTGATTACAGCCTTTTTCATTCCCTGCCTGTTTGAAATTTCTTTCAAAGACATTCACTTTTCTTTTGAATTGTGTGATGGTATTAAATACCCTTTAGTTGGTGCTTACCTTAAAAATAATAAAAAAGTACATATATTTTAATACATAAGACAACATTTTGCTTGAAAACAAATCCATCATTAAGTTTGCTAGTTTATTTATGACTTTACCTGAGAATTGGGTTGGTCCATGGATTCAAGCATAATGTAATTTAATAGTTAAACATACATACATACATATACAATGTAGCCAGTCATCTAGCATGCCCTTGGGAAGGGGGGGGGGGGACTGAGTACTTAGTGAAAACCCATGCAGACACTGAGAACAGTCTGTGACCTGAGGTATTGTGTAAGAGAGAGCATGTCATGTGTGTTGACAGTACCCTTTTGGCTCAAGCAGAATATGCTGAAGTTTTTTTTGTTTTGTTTTTACTTTACTTTTATTAGTTCTTTCTCATTAAAACTTGCCTTGACAGGAAGTTTATTTGTTCTGGGCTGCGTTTCACTGAGTTTATCAACAGTTCTTTTGCTCAAGGCAGACTGTCTTCTGAGCTTAATTTTAAAGACTGGGATTACTGTCAAACTGCATTCTGGACCTTGTTTACCTTTGTTTGAATTATGGCATACTGACCTTTTTGCAGGACATGTTTAGTAGCTGCTAGCTTCCTGATGTTTTGTGAAATTGTCTTTAAACCAAGGTTCTCATTGCATATCAGCATGATATAATGAAATGCTATGAGACATTCTGCTTTATTGTGCTGTGCTTTAACTCATTCCCTCAGTAAAGTTTTTTTTTGTGTGGGTGTACTTTTAACTCCCAGTGGGTGTGGCTTGTGCTTTTAAAAAAATGAAGTTCACCTTACAGTTCAAACAAATATTCATATCTCTGGAACCGTAACTGTTAATTGAAAACTATAAACGACAAACTATTCAGGATAAATTAATCTTTAAATTAGTGGCATTCATTCAGTTTGATGAATTAAACTGGATTTTAAAAGTCATAATAAAGGCAGTGAATATTAATTTTGTAATGCTGTATAAACAGCCAACAATATCTCCGTAACCATTCAAGCAAGACACATACTGCCAACAGGATTTTCTTCATAGAGCTGTGAGATTTCACATGAGGCTGTGCAGTTCTGTCTGTTACCAGGGTGTTGAAATACATGGAGAAGTAAGAAAATTATTACAACACAAGCCATATACAAATATTCAATATCTCTTCAGCTGCATTAAACAGACATCAAATATCAATGCAGTTGCGTTTGCCATTGTGTATGCTTTAAGATGAAATATTTTGATACCTTATATGTAGAATGGTTTTGGAATTATTAATGCAAATATGAACAAGCAGCATTTGACACACAGGCATCGGTAGGAGATAATTGTAGAAACGCCTGGAGGCGCACTCAGCTAGTACTGAAGCAAGCCTTATATTGTGCTGTACAGCAGACTGCTGTGCTCTAGCTGTTACATTGTCCATTCCTACATAAATAGAGTTTTGAGACTTTGAACTCTGGCAGTAATCAGCCAACTCTTTTGGTGCAAATAAGTGAGACACAGTTTGGATCCTAAACATGAACAATACATAGATTGCAATGACCATGCAATATTATACTAACTAGATCCTCTTCATGTGAGAATCGTACAGTGTAATAGGAACTTGTGCAATAAGAAATCATTCAGCTGCTGAAAATTATAGACTGGGTAAACTGTGGTAATATGTAGTAGAATAACCTGTCTAATGTGAAATGCTAAATATATATCTGTTGTATGTGGTGTTGTAGGTATAAGTATAGGTCTTCTCAATTTGAGCCCGATGTACATAATTTTGCACTTGTGTAGGCTAAATAACAATAAAGTTTACTTTGACTTGACTTGATAAAGCTTATTAATCTGCTTTGTTTTTACCAGTTGAGTACACAAAAATATGGAATCCCCTTTAGGATACTTCTGTTTTCTGTTGGTCACTGTTTTATGCAGCACTTTCTGGTTCTCCTACCTGTGCTAGGTTTAGTATGCATCATTCATATCATGGACTTATGCCATGTCAACCCCAAGTGATTCTCTGTGCCTGACTAGTCTTTTTTCACTGGGATTGGCTATAAGGTAAGGACCCTAGACATGAGTCGAAAACTTTGTTACAAGGGAAAGGGAGGTTGGGGAGAACTGCTGTGGTATGAGCACTTCAGATAACAGGTTTGTATTCAGTGCACTGATGAGCAGCACTGGTGTGTGACCACTAATATGCAAATACTGTGATTTGCATTTAAAGAATGAGCTTGTGGTGAAAGATTTCCCTTTTCCTCGACATACAGTGATCAGAGATGAGATAAAAATAAGTATATATGCAAGTATTTAAAGTGTTGCCTGTTACTGATATTGGGTATATAGTAATTGCTCTTTTTGGATCCTTAGTTGTGTTGCTTTTCTGCTTGTTACTTATTCCTGTAGTGATTTAAAGCTACTGCTGTACAGTACCACACTAGAGTCTACAAGGCGTTTAGATTTTCTACCGAATCGGGATCTATTGGATTAGACTTTTCGCTGCTTATTGGTTTTACTAGTTAGCTTTTCCCAGTATGCTAATGTGGTTTCTATCTAATTTAAATTTGCCACTTGTTACTGGTTACCTTGTTGTTCCTACACATTTCTGTCACTTTTACATTTCCTTTTTTTTTCACTTGTGAATGCTCCCGTAGCAGCTCATATTCATTTATCACTCACTGTAACCCATATATTTCAGCTTTTTCTACTCCAGTTAATTATCTCCCTCTCATACAAAGAGCAAGCTATTAACTTATCCTGTCTTGTTAAAATACCCTAGTTTGCACTGGCTAATATGGAATCTTGGGCAGTTTTTGCCCCTTCTGTACCCATCCTGATAGCAATAAGTACACTGCCTCATGCTTACTGAAAACTCTGTATTGCTACCTCACATTTATTCATTATGTGAGAGGTGCAAGTATCAACTCAAAGGCCACTTTCTCACCCTATAACTGTTTCTATAAGCACAACCAGGGCTGGTGTTAGCATTTGGGGGCCCCCCAGCAAGGTTCAAGTTGGGGGCCCTACTCAAGAGAACATAGTGTTACTACATTGCCATCGCACCCCCTTCCCTGTCAAGCTTATCCAGCACCATTTAACCACTAGTGTCACTACATTCAGATCATTAAGAATTGATGTGCCAAACCACACACTGACATTTAATACCAATGTTACATTATGACAAATCCCTGTACCACAGCAAGGTAGCGACTCACAGATATACACACACTGATGGGCATTTAGTACCAATGTTACATTATGATAAACTACTTTACCACAGCAAGGTAGCCACTTCCAGGTGCAGACACTGACTGTGTACTCAACTGCTCAGATTTTCAAAGTGTGTTCAGCTGTGACTCATGTTTGGTCTGTTCCTCACAATTTGTAGTTTTCTGGATTTTTTGTGGCAAATCATTGATGACTGAATTTATTAAATGACAGGCATTTCATTTTAACTTCATATCCTTCAGAACGTGCATGGTAACACCTTTTTATTGTAGCAACATTTTCAGTTTATAAGAGCAATATTTAAAATTTGCCCAGATCTTTGTGGCTGGAACCCCATTATCTGTGGCTTTGTCCAGATTTTGTGCCATGAGATCGAGAGCTATGACTGGCATTTAGTAGCAATGTTACATTACAACAAGCCTCTGTACCGCATCAAGGTAGCCAGTCTCGCAGAGGTACACAAAGACACACCGACTCTTGCACACACCAACAGTGGCACCCACCCCCCACAAGTACAGAGAGAAGACCAGGACAAATTTACTGCAAGCCTGAACATAAACCCACACAAGATTAAGTCAGCACTACCACAAAACAGAACTGAGACACCCCTCCCAAACACAAGACAATGACAGCAATACAGCAAGACTGAAACAAGCAGCATTAGATAAACTGAAATCACTCAAGGCAATTACTGACATGCAGAACAGTCACACTGCAGATGTACACAACACAGCTATGGGACTCAGAAAAGACTACATACACAACATACAAGGGAAAGCCATGGGGGATTACAGACCCTGAGACAGACTCAAACCCAAACAAACCCAAAAGAAAGCCATGGGTTTTACTGAGACTAAGGCAGATGACTCTAACCCAAACAGAGCGCAATGGGGATTACTGAGCTTGAGGCAGACAGACTCAAACCCAAAGAAACACGAGAGCCATGGGGATTACTCTGCCTGAGGCAGACTCAAACATGCACAAGAGAGTAATGGGGATTAGTGAGTCTGACACAGGCAGACTCAAACCCAGAGAAAAGGTGAAGACCAGTGTCATTTGTCTTCCATGTGCATTTACCTCTTCAGCTTCTGACTGCTGCCACTTGTCTGTTCTTACTGCACTTCTGTCCTAGCCCCCCGATAAGTCCTGCCGCTCCCAACTGTCCTAGCATCCTGATGAGTCCTGACACTCCCCTGCTGCTCCCCATGAGTCCTGTCGCTCCCGACGAGTTTTGCCACTCCTAGCTGCCTTTGCCTAACATCCTGCTAGTTCCATCCTCATGGTCCTACCTGTTGGAGGTAATAAAGTGAATACACAGCATACAAGACATACTAAGGTGCTAACTGAAATTTACTGCCTGAAAGGAAATACAAGCACATACCTACAGTTTTACTGGGATCTTACGAATTTTCTTCCGGACAAAGTCTTCAATGAGACTGCCATGTGATACACTTTGTCCCACTTCATGCTCAGTTGAGAGCACAGCTAAGCCTGAAAGTCTCTCCTAACTCGTTGATGAACGCAGGTATGTCTGAGTTTCAGCTTAGAAAACCTGCGTTCTGCAGTAGCCACTGTAATGGGTGCAGTCAAATAAATGCGCAGTGAAACACAAGTATTATATATATATATATATATATATATATATATATGTGTGTGTGTGTGTCTTGCAAGTGGCTGTGAATGAGGAAATTTAACACAGTCAGTGGTGATGATTCATTACCAATCATTTGAGAAAGGCTTTTAAGTTAGTGTCCAAGGTCAGAGTCATCAATATCACAGTGGCCACTTATTCTGTCATTTGGTCTTTCAGAGTCTTGCAGTGTGTCTTTTGCAACATCACTCAAGGCTTTAATATTTGATAAAAATCCAAAGGCCTTATCAAACTCTGAAAGCTGCTCAAACCCGTCAGTAAATGATTGGATTGGTGTCCAACAGCACATTGAAGAACTCTACATGTAGTTTCACTGCTGGATCTTGTACAGTCTCATCTTCTCCTTCATAGTCAAAGAACCGCTTTACTTTCCTCTGTCTCTTTTCTTGAAATGTGGTGCCAACATCCAGTTCTTTCGCTATCTTGGATGCTTCGCCCATGGCATGTTGAAATCCTGTCTCTCTAATTCTTCAGCAGGTCCATAGTGGATGCCATCTCTTTGACACATGTCGAAATATCAACAGATGGACTCTGCAGAACTTTGCTTGCACGATTTACCTCTGTCAGCACATCATACCAAACCACTAAACATACAATGAACTGGTATGACATAAGTTCTGAGCACAGTCCCCTTGCTTGTTATGTTGCAGCATCATTTGTACGTACTGCTTGACCTATCTTCTGTAATGCCTCAGACTCCCTTCAACTGAAATCTTACTACCTTGACAGAGTCCATCCTGCATTCCCAGCGAGTCTCCGACAGTGGCTTTACAGTGACATTTATGTGCCGTTTCAAGATCTGCCATCTGCTTGTTGATGCTGAACAGAGTACGTAAATGTTCTGCAGACATCCAAAGAATGACACTGCCTGTACTTATGAATGTGCTCCATCACTAATTATAAGATTTAAATTATGGCAGGCACACGGCACATAAAAAGCCCTTGAATTCATTGTGTTTTATCCGGGCCTGCACTCCAGCTCGTTTCCCCTTCATGTTGCTGCCATTGTCATATCCTTGTCCTCGACAGTCAATGTCCAGTTCATGATTTTGAAGAGTCTGAAGAAGAGCTTTTGTAAGTCCTGCCCCAGTTGTATCATTCACAGGCACAAATCCCAGAAAATATTTCTCAACTGTGGCTGCAGTCTGTGAAATATCCACATACCGAACTACTACAGTCATTTGCTCTTGATTGCTGATGTCTGGTGTGCAATCAAGAATTACAGAAAAGTACCTAGCGTCCTTCACCTTCCTTACAATGATCCTTAAAGTAGCATTTGTAAACAGCTGGATAACTTCATTCTGTATGTCCTTCCCAAGGTAGTGATCCATTACATCTCTATTTCGAATACGGCGCAAATGTTCAGCCATGACAGAGTCAAACTGTGACAAAAGTTGAACTTGGCCAACGAAATTGCCATTGCTATAGGTGTCCAGGGTATCACTTGTACCACGGAATGCCATGTTCCTTTCTGCCAAGTATTGGACAACAGCAGTAATGTGTTCTAACACACCACGCCAGTGAGTTATCTCCTTTTCAACCACTGCTAGTCTCTTATCGTCCATAGTCTGCCTACTCTTTTTATTCTATTGTCCAGTTCCTTCCACTTCAGCATGCATGCAGTATGATCTGGTGCTAGATCATGACTGTGTAAAGCTTTGGACATCTCTCTCCATGCTTTGTAACCACCTGACCTGAGAAGATGGTTAGAATGTCCAAACAATTTGCATGCAAAGCAAAACAGTGCATACTTTGAGACTGAATGTCAGCCAAGTGTGTTTGGCGCTCTCTCCATTAGGCAGCACATGGAAATAGTTCTCCAATGTAAATCATCTTTTCTGCTCATTGACTGGGAACTGTGGTAACACTTGCACCCGGTCCATGCTGAATGGCAGCTACCCTAAACTCATCCCTTATCAAGTCTGGCCAATTCCCTAGATCCTCAAAAGATGCAACTGACACTCCCTGCAAGTCATAAGCCACATCTGTCACTACAGAAGTATGGGCTTCTTTTGTATCAGTCTGGTGATCCAGGCAACACCTCTACAGTTGAATCTGCATTTGCTGACATGCTTTCACCCATGGTAATGGCTGTAGGTCCACAGGAGGTAGCCCGTGGTGTAGCCGCAAGACAGTGGTCACTTTCTATCGAAAGGATGCTGGCCTCTCAGTGGTCAGACTGCAATGCAGAACCATTGTGTTCTCTTGAAGGCAGACTTTTTCCTGACTCTCCTCTCTCAGATGACCCACAGAAAAATTTCATAATGGAGCCCTGTCTCTTTGCATCCTCATTCCTCTGCTGCTGAAGCTTTCTTTTTGCTGCTCCTGACAAATATGTATGCTTCATCTCAAACTGGAAATGGATGTAAAGCAGAATTACTACACATGCAGACAGTCCTTTTGTCATACTGTCAGTATCAATGCATAATGACTTGCATTGACATCAGTCACTATTGCACTGCAGGCAGAAAGACTGAAGAATTAATAACCAGTAGGCACAAAAAAGTAATGAGAGAGGCCTAAGTTACAGTTTTATGTTAGATACCTAATACTAGAGCTGAACTTGAGCTTTTTCTACACAATTCTTCCCCTTTCATCCCCCCAAACGTATGAAGAGGCCCAAAATGATGCAAAAGATTGATATTACAAGCTCTCTGGAACAGACTAAAGTTTGAAAGAAGTAATGACTAGGAGAAGCCCAAGTCTCAAGGGGAACAGCAAACTGAGGTAAGACAAATGTTACAGTACAAAAAGAGACTACACATGCCCACTACCTCTGTTAGCACACTTGAACAAGCCAAAATTCATTGGTTGAACAAAGGCGTGAAATCATGGATTTGCTAGAAAACCTAATTTGTGAGGGATGTAGAAGTGACACACATTGGGAGACATGCCCACAACCACTCTTGGCACAGGATCAGTGTACAAAAGCATAAATCCAGGGAATGTACCATGCATTACGTGTAGAAGGGTATGAAACATGGTCCATTTCTGCTAGTAGCCTCAGCCCTACGCATTGTGCAATCGTTTTGAGAGAACAGACACACATTCTCGCAGGCCCCAACCACCTCCTAAACTGTCAACATAATTCGCAGACAAAAATAACTGCAGAAGAAGGCGTAACATCATGGATAGTTTAACACTAACTTAGATAGCAGAGCAGTGTTTGCAGTAGTATGCATTAAAGACATCAGTACATTTTGTGGAATTCTCACATACACACCCCCACAGCCTCTGCACAACAATCCTAGATAAAGTGAAAACCAAAAACATAGGCGTAGCATTAACAATGTGCTTATACAGTGCATGGCCCCACATTAAAAAAAATCCCAAGCAAAACATTGAACACTGCAACATTCTCACAGACCCTAACTACTCTCCCACCATTATGCTTTTTAAACAATGTACAGGCCCCATCAACCTCCAAATAGCATAATGCAAATGTCCAAAAATATCTGCAGAACAAGCTGCAACATCAAGTACAGTTAAATAGTACTATAAACCTAGACAACAGAACTGTGTTTGCATTAGCATGCATTAAGATAGCAGTACATTCTGTGGAATTATTACCCCCTCCAAGTCTCGGCACAATTTTGGATGAAGTGAAAACAAGCGTAGCATTAACAATGTGCTTACAGTATGTGGCACCACATTAAAAATTCCAGGCAAACATTGAACACTGCAACATTCACAGCCACTAACTACCCTCCCAACATTAGGCATTTTAAACAATGTACAGGCCCCTATCAACCTCCAAGTAGCATAATTCAAACAGCCAAATATAACTGCAGAGCTAGCTGTGACATCAGGGATAGTTAAACAGTACTGTAAACCTAGACAGCAGAACAGTGTTTGCATTAGCATGCATTAAGATATCAGTACATTCTGCGGAATTCTTACCCCCCCCCCAAGTCTAGGCACAATACTGGATGAAGTGAAAAAAAAGTAGCAGCATAAACAATGTGTTTATACGGTCTGTGACTCCCTATTAAAAATACTCCAAACAATGGACTGCAACATTCTCAGGCCCTAACCATACTCCAAACCTTTCAACACAATAAGCACGGGCAACAAAAAAAAGTTAAGTCAATGAAAAAATTGAAGTCATTGCGTCAGTAGTACATTGTTGGTAAACAAAATAGTAACATAACAGGGTTTGCATTAGTATACAGTCAAACATCTGCACCTTCTGCAGCATTCTCACAGCTGCTAACTACCCTCCCAGCATTAAGCATTGTAAACAGTGTACAGCTCCAAAGAGCAGAACGCAGAACAAGGCGTAACATCAGGGATATTTAAACTGTACTATAAACCAAGATAGCCAAACAGTGTTTGCTAGCATGCATTAAGATATCCGGCCCCATCAACCTCCAAATAGCATAATTCAAACAGCCACAAATAACTGCAGAACAAGCTGTAACTTCAGGGATATTTAAAGAGTATTATAAGCCTAGACAGCAGAACAGTGTTTGCATTAGCATGCATTAAAATATCAGTACATTCTGCGGAACCCACACACACACTCACACACACACACACACACACACACACACACACAATGCACAGTAATCCTGGATAAAGTGAAAACCAAAAACATAGGCGTAGCATTAACAATGTGCTTCTACAGTATGTGACCCCCATTAAAAAAACTCCAGGCAAACATTTAACACTGACATTCTCACAGGTAACCACACTCCCAAACTTTCAACACATCAACTACAGACAAAGAAAAAACTGCAGTCATTGCATGAGAGAGTAGAACATTGCAGTTATACACAATAGTAGCGCAACAGGGTTTGCATTAGTATACATTCAAAACATCTGTGCCTTCAGCAACGTTCTCACAGCTGCTAACTACCCTCCCAGCATTAGTCATTTTAAGCAATGTACAGGCCCCATCAACCTCCTAACCTCTCAGCATAATTCAAACAGCCAAAAAAACTGCAGAACAAGGTGCAACATCAGGGATGGTGTTAAACAGTACTATAAACCTAGATATCAGAAAAGTGTTTGACAAACTTGTAAAAAACTCAAAACCTACTGCAAATTCGGCTGACAATCTACCAGAATTTCAAAAAATAGCAGCTGAAACCAGTTCTTATCGTGAATACTTAAAAGATCCATTACTGAGTAGTACATCCAACCATCTTTAAAATATTGTACATTATTCTCTCAAGCTACTAACTACTCTCGCCAACCTTAATTGCATCCCCCTAGCTCTCCACTGGCTCCAAAGCTACCCATCAGGTCATAAACAGCCATAAAATGACTCCAGGATCTACCCACTCTACTTCCACTCAGATGAGTCTCACAAGGCTACAACTTTGATCCACTTCAGTTGTGGATTTATTATCAACCTCAGTACCGCCACATCCCTAGCACTCATAATCCAATATGCTGACATCGATCTGCCATGCAACAGGTCATGTCCCAACCCTGGCTGAAATAAGCTAATCTTCACTACTTACCCCATACGCCTAAGACTATTGACTTAGCATCTCACAAGACTGCCCACCTATCCCCTGCTGTAGCCAACTACAATACCCTTCTCTGTCCCATTACTTATCTCCCCTCCTTTTTGTCACCCCATCCCCTTTTTCTCTACCTTTTACATATACAGCATAGATACTGCCAAAAAAAATAATGAGACAACTTGCCCCTTAACCCATATAACTAAAACACACTCCTAACCAATGGGCAATCAAAATTAAATGTATATTACATTTAACATCCCCTTTATTGTCCCTCATACAAACAGATAAACCAAACTTATTTTACATATTTTTAGCGCCTGTGTACTAAGAAGCATTTCTCCCTGGGCCTCCATTGAAAATGGGTTCTGTCCTAGTCAGACTATCCAGTAAAGAAATGTAAAATAAGTAAATAAGTAAAATAAGTAAAGTAAAACTGGTATAACCACAGCCCTTCACCCACAAATCCTCTTAGCACAACGCGTCGCTACACAAGAGTAAAATAAAACTGGTACAACCACAGCCCCTTACCCCCTTCCTCTTAGCACAAGAATGCTACATAAAAGCAAATTAAAACGTAATAAAAACCAGTCCCCACCTCCCCAATCCTCATAGCACAAGAACACCACACAAGTGAAATAAACTGGTAAAACCACAGCCCCTCAGTCATCTCTTACCACCAGAGAGGTAACAAAGTAAAACGAGTACAACCACAACCTCACCCCCCACCCTCTTAGCACCAAAAACTCTACACAAAGCCAAAATAAAACTGGTACAACTTCACCCCCCTCCCCAAACCCTCTTGGAACAAAAATGCTACACAAAACCAAAATAAAACCAGTACAACCACAGCCCCAAAATAAAACTGGTACAACTACAGTCCTCACCCCCCCAACCTCTTGGCACAAAAACTCTACACAAAACCAAAATACAACCACACCCCTCACCCCCAAACCTCTTAACACAAGAAATATGCACAAAAAACAACCCCCCACACAAAAAAAGTTTAAACCCTAAAACTTATCTTTTATGCTTTCTTCAAAAGGCTGCTTCCAATACTCTGCTCCCTCTTCACGACTGAAGGCTCACCTGCTTCTTCAGACCACTCAGACCCTTTGAAATGGCCCTTAAAAGGACAGTTTTTCAGACTTTTTGAGAAATTGCCCTTAGAAGGACAGTTGAAAAAAAGGGTATAATCCAACGACCACGACAGCTCCAAAGGCTGGAATCGACCGCTGATCCGTTCTCCGACAGTCCGTCCTCACGCTGGTACACACCCGGCTCGATCTTTACACCCTGCTGCTGCTAAGGAACACTCCTATGTTTAAAAACAAGAGAAGTGCTCCTTATTAGCTGCAGGTGCCGTTTTAAAAGCAGTTTGTGCAGGAAGTGATGAGCAAGGACCAATGAGGTCCTTGCTTCATCACTTCCTACTTTAAAAAATAAAAAAAAAATGCACTTAGTTCGCAGACTGCTGCAGCCAATCAGATCCCTTGTTTCGGTGAGCAGACCTGATTGAGTGCAGCTTGCCAGAGAATCAAAAAAAAAATAAAACCCTGAAACACGGGTCAGATTTTCATGGTGACTGCAGCTGCAGGGAACTCTGCGGATGTCCACTAGGAGCCAAGCCGAAGACTAGTAATGGTCGGAGCAACCCGTGGCTGCTGAATGGGGGGCCCTCATTTGCAGGGAGGTAATCGGGGGCTCCCCGCGGCTGAGGGTTTCGCGGGTGCCTAATGCCGGCTATGAGCACAACACTCACATAAGCACACAATACTTAACACTTCCACTAAACCAACTTGCGCTGAGGTTAAGAGAGCCGAAACCTCACGGACTGAAGTCCTAAGAAACCTCAGACATTAGTTGACACAGCATCACACACACACACACACACACACACACACACACACACACACACACACACAAAAACACACAAAAACGCACACACACCCCTTCACATCCAGAGCTAATACACATTCCTATATGCGTCACAAGGGTGGAAACTCACAAGCTGTTATACTCACTGAGACTGCATCTAACCAAGTAATGTTTTAATAAGTGATATTGGCAGGGATGCAAACACCACACTGACCAGACTGGATAAGATTAGTGTGACCAGTAATGCTGTGTTTCTGTAGTCAATGTCCAGGCTATAACAAAGACTGTAAATGAAGAAAGCAGCACTTTATAACAGGCAGGTATGATACCAGAATAAAGACACTTAAACGCTTTAACTTTTCACCGCGTTTTCAGCACCCTCAGACTTAATCAGATGTAAAAAAAAAAATCACCAATGGTAACCCTTTTAAATGCACAGTACCATAACTCCCTGGCCAATTAAATGCAACAATTAATTAATCCATTAATATTCAAATACTAGAATACACACACAATTCAGAAATTCACTATTAATACACAAAATATATATACTGCCATACAAAAACACTATAAAAATACTATAAAAAGATGTATAAATATGGCAACCAATTAATGTTAAAATAACTTTTCTAAAACTAGTTGTACTATAAGTAAAACTAAATGAGCTAAAACCAAAGCTCCCTCAAGTGGTGGGAATGTGCTAAAATGAATAATCTCCACAAAAAATACACTATCTACAGTGGAAGATTAATAAATAGTTTAAAACAAGTCTAAAATGAATTTATAAATATTCAAACTTTTCTATACATATAAAAAATAAAGTAAGTTACTTAATCACCTGTCATAATCTGGCAGCCCTCAATTTTTAAAATGTGGGCTGTATAACAAAGGCTCTTCGATTCCTCCATCCTTACAAGTATGATTACTGTGGATGAATGACCTTAGATATTCTACGCAGAGGGTATGGTTGAGTTTGCTATGCATGTGTCAAAGGCAAGAAAGGCAGTGGGTCTTCTTTCGACTTTTCCTGGTTAGAAGTTGCCACAGCGGAACTCCTGTCTGCTAATGATTGGCAGTGGATTTTACAGTCCCAAGTTGCCAGCCTGACGCCCAACCTTCAAAGGCACGCCCATTCACGCAAGCACCTACCTGCATGTCTCTAATGTCACTCGACTATGGGGAGGACATGCAGACTCCACACAGAAGGCGTTCCAGCTGAGAATCGAACGGAAGAACCTCTTGCCCTGAGGTGACAATGCTAACTGATGCACCACCACGGCAAGAAAGGTAGTGGTCTTCAGTCTTTTTTTTTTTTTTTGCCATCACCCCAAATAATTCTGTGATTCAAAGACAATATAACTGACATTAATAATTTTGCTATGTGTAGGTGGTGTAATTTTAGTGGGATCCAGTATGTGTCAGCTTGAGATGAGATGGCTGACCAGCCTTCCTGCTTTACCAGGAATGGTCTGCATGTCTCTTACCAAGGCTTTCACTTTGACTAAAACCTTTGCTGCCTCCAAAATACCTTTTTAGGCAGAGTTTCTGATGTATATTCCATCATGGTTAATTCTAATTTGGAATATATTAAGGTGGCTATACTCAATGTCAAGGGTCTTAACAAATGTCTAAACTTGAAGCTGTCCTGCAACTTTATCGCTTTCATGTATGTGTAGTTAGAGACGTGGTTTTAGAACCATGAAAGCATGTCCTCTCTTCTGTTATAGTGCTTGTCTAGCCTTCAGGCAGGCTGACACTTGTGGGGGAAGTGTCAGTATCCATTAAGGACGTCATTAACAAACATATTCCTTGAGTCACCACATTTGAACTTGTAGATATCCAAATCACCATAGGCAGCTATAACTTAACATTTTATGGCTACTTACAGAACACCCTGCACATCCCCTTCTGAGCATGATAACAGTCTTAAGACAATAACTGAAATCCCAGTTAAACCCAGTAGTTTTCTACTGGTGAAGTTCAACTATATTCATTAAGCTGGCTGGCTGACCTACCCTGCCAGTGTTTGACATTCCCAATGATTCATTGACTACAGGAAGTTAAATGGCATTAGTTCTGTCTAGAGAGCTAAACCTCTTCTGCAGTGTCAACAGAATGGTTTGGATGGGCAGGTATATCACAGAGGATAACTTTGCTCTGGAACAGACTGCCCATCCACATAAGTGAAATATGTCTTTCTTTTCCTATGTTACAGTATTCATAACCTTTGGGATTCCCACCTAGGCATCCCAAACATCCAGCCAGTATGCAAAAGACTTTTGCTACTGCATGTTACGTGCAACGTTGCACACAGCCAGGCAGCCAACATAGGCCATAAAGTTGATGTCTGCATGTACCATTGCTCAGAACCTCTCTGCCGCCAGTCCAAATGCCAGCTTCTACTGTTTGTCTGATTGCCTAGTGTTTGCTATTTTCAGGTAGATTTTTCCCCAATGAGGCACTTATTTTTTGCTGATACATGCTTTTTGAGGTTAATGTCATCTAGGAAAGGCAAATGCCTTTGTGGACGTCAAATTCCACACACAGCCACGATCAGTGTTTGTTTTGCCTAGGGTCTGAGCACGATTACAAGTCTTGGGTGATTTGTCAGGTATTTGTCCCCAAGACTCTTCGTAGTAGTTTGTCAGCTCTGAACATTTACCTTGAGAATCGGTGTCTAAAAAGTTTAACTTTTTTGTTTTGGAGGGCCCTGCAGGTTTGTCCGGTGAGCCACCGAAGGCCAAAAAGATCAGGCCCGAATCTTAGACTGCGCTTCTGGATTCGGACATTCATGTCAAGGCCAGTGAAGGCCCAGAGGCCCATTCGATCTCTGGTTCCCAACCTGCAGCGGGTACCATTTTGGAAGCTGTTAGGGAGGTTGCCATTAGCACATCCGCTGAGGCATCGCAGACATCCGTTCAGACTGATAAGGGGGAACCACAGCCCACTACTTCAGATGTTCCAAGCAGTGCCCCTCCAGCTCCTCCATTTCTACCAATCACTATGCCCGACCCAGTGCCCAGCCCTACTTCGGCTATTTCTTCGCAACCTAGGGGGATCTTCCTGGTAAGAAAAAATTAAAACAGAAACACGTTTCCTCTCCCCTGTATCCTCCAGATTGGCAGGCCTTCTCACAGGGGATTCCTTAATGTCTTCCTGGCTTTAAATCCATCATAAGCTCAACCTCCCATTTCTGTCCCTTCTTCCACTTCCAGGAAATTAGTAAAGGAACAGCAGACCCCTGAAGAAGAAGAAACTTAAGATGAATTCCTGATCTACACATTTAAAATAGTCACCCCCAGGTTATGCTTCCCCTGAATTGGATTCCAGCAGTGGGGATTCTCTTGAGAAATGTTTGTCTTTTGGAGAAACTATTTCTAGAATGAAAGATTTCTTCAAGTGGGAAGTAGTCATGTATCAGAAGTTAAATACAGATATTATGACCTGTTGCAGATGGACTCTCCATCTCCCTCTTATCATCCCTCTTGTTCTCTGTGTCAAAGACTCCAGATTCTCAACCTCCAGCCCCAAATGGCCTGACAGATTCTATAAGGTCCCTGAGGACAGCAAGTTTTTATTTAAATGTCCTCCAGCAGATCCTGCAGTTATTTCTCTTTCTGCAGGCAAACCTTCTTAACTTCTTTCCCTAACCTTTCTATCATTTTGCTATCCTTTTCAGAAGGGAACAGATTAGTATAGGGAAGAAGTGTATACCTCCTGTACTCTGGCTTTCAGAGCCATTGACTATCAGACCCACATGTCAAAATATGTTCTGGCCTTGCATTCCCAAGCTTCTCAGCTGGCATCAGACATTCCTGATTCTCCAACCAAGGCTCAGCTTGCCTCTTTACTGCCTATCTCAGCCTAGGTGCTTGGACATTCAGTTAAATGCAGTTATGATGCAGCTGCGGTTTCTGCAAAATCAGCAACTTTGGGTTCTGTCCTTAGGAGGTACTTATGGTTGAGGCTCCAGCCTCTGGTTGATGATATCAAGGCTAAAATTATGAATGCACCTCTGGACAATGATACCCTCTTTGATGCTGTAGCCCTTTTCAAGTCCTTGCATGACAACGGGAAAGAGCTTAAGGAACTGAAACGCATCTTTGTGTCTCCAGTTTCTAAATACCACAGAAATTACCCTTCCAAGACAATTTGTCAGAAAGAAACATTGCAGTCCCCCTCCTTCCCATAAGGAAGGGGCTGGTAGACAGGGATCTTCCAGATCTCAGCAAACCCCCGCTCAAAAACCCACATTTAGAGACAGGCCAGGTAGTCTACCTGGCAAATCTCTCAAACATACCCCTTTCCCAGAGCCTATCTTCTCTTCCCTCATAGACCAGTATCTCCACCAACAAGTGGGGCCAGTTCCATTATCCCAAAGGAGCAGTTTGTGGTGTGAAAATCTGTCCCCTCCCTTCATGGGCATTCCACAACCTCCTTGGAATCGTCCGATGCATATGTTCCCTTAAGTCCTAAATAAAGGAACTATTCAAGAAGTACCACAACTACAAAAAGGAAGAGGATTTTAATCAAGAATGTTCCTAGTCCCCAGAATAGATGGTTCATGAAGACCAGTCCTAGACCGCTCTCATCTCAACCTTTTCCTCAAAGTGCCAACCTTTTGTTTGCTCACACTGCAAACTCTTTTCCCTCTCTTGCTCTCTGAGGCCTTTCTAGTCACTCTGGACATAAAGGATGCATACCTGCCATATCCCCATTCATCCGCAATACAGGAAGTATTTACACTTCTTTTTTTTTTCTGTTGCTACCTCACATTTTCAGTTCTGTGCTTTGATCTTTGGAGTCTCTTCAACACCAAGGGTATTCACAAAATGCTTAGCTGCTGTCATTGTCTTCTGCAGGATAAAAGGAATACTGATATATTCTTATCTGGATGACCAGCCAATACATGCAGTCCATGCAGACACTCTAAAGAAAAACCTCGTCTTCGTTATCTCCCTTCTCCAAGGCCTTGGGTAAACCATAAACTCCAGCAAGACTTCTCTCAAGCCTTCTCAGGATCAGATATTCCTAGAATGCAGATGAAGGTTAGATTGTATGATGGCTTTCATTCCTCCTCAAAAAGTGGAAACTCTGCTCAGCTGCTTCCACCAACTACTCCCATTAACCTCCATTTCTGCCAGGGAGTATTTGCGTATACTAGGGTTCATGGCATCACCCACTCCCATGCTATCCCTAGCCAGACTTCACCTTTGGAAAATCCAGTGGTTTCTAAAAGCACTTTGGAGACAGCATGCCCATCCTTTGAAATTTGTATTCTGTGTTCTCCCTTGTATAGAGAGAAATACAATGGTAGATTCAACAGATTTAACTGAACCCAGGCCTTTCTTTTCAACAGCCAACCCCAGTTCAGGAACTCTACACATATGCCTCAGACTTTGAGTGGGGAGCAACTCTGGGTCCCTTAAAAGTCCAGGGCCTTTGGTCTCCCTCAGTCAAGAAGCACCATATCAATGTAAAGGAAATGAGGGCTTTGATCCTGACACTTCAAGCCTTTCACTCCTTCCTGCTCCCAGGATCCCTGAAGTTATTCACAGACAATACTACAGTTCTGTTGTATGTAAACAGACTGGGCACCAAGTCATACCTGATTTGCAGGTTTACCCTTCAAGCCTTGGAGATTGCCTATCAAGCAAAGGTTTCATTGCAAGCAGTTTATATTCCTCAAGCTCAAAATGTGCTAGCAGACACTGTCAGCAGGTCCATGACACATGCCTACAAATGGATGCTTCACAGGGATGTGTTTCTGGATATTCTGCACTGGTGGGGTACTCCTCAAATAGACCAGTTTGCCTCCCCATGAACAGACAACTTCCAAAGTTTTGTGCTAGAGTTCCAGACCTTCTGGTATGGAAGGTGGACACCCTATCTTTCTAGTGGATGGGGGATTTTTTATCCCCCCCCCCACACTCATTCAGAAGGTCCTTCTGAAAATACAGAACAGGCTAAAAATCTTGCTGGTGACTCCATTTTGACCAAGACAGCAGTGGTTTTCCTCTTCTGCATTTAGCCAAGGGTAATCATCACAAGTTACCTCACAGGGTGGATCTCGTCACACAAGATGGGGGATCGCTTATCCAGCCACATCTCACTTCCCTGAATCTAGCTCTTTGGGTGATGGGCTTTTGATACCTTTCTGACACCTTTTTTTCTGAGAATGTGCTTCTAGTCCTGCAGGAGACCAGGAAACCCAACACTAGGAGATCTTGCTTATCCAAATGGAAGAAGTCCACCATCTGATGTCTAAAAGAACTATATCCATTTTCGGGGACAATTGTTCTTTCCTGTTTGTGTGAGGTACTTAAGGCTGGGTTGGCCTACTCTTCTCTTCTGCTAAAGCCCATCTAGCAGCCATTTCAGCATGCCTGCCTGCCTTTATTTCCTCCCCTAGCTTCTAGGTTATAAGTTAAGCTCTTCCTCAAAAGCATCCTTCATATTACACCTCCCAGGAAACCTATCCCTCCTCACTGAGATCTAAATTGTGTCATGGAAAAGCTCACTCAGGTTACTTTTGAGCCAGCAGTGTTGGCTTCCATATACATGGAAAACAATCCTATTTAGTAGCCTTCACTTCTTCCAGAAGAGTTTCTGAACATCAAGCCCTTATGGCTTGGCAACCTTTTCTCATTTTCCACATAAATGACTTGTCCCTAAACCAATGCATTCACCTACCCACCTTTTTTCCCAACCCTAAAACCCCTACTGAAAGGGTCCTTCATTCCTTGGTTGTGCACATACAACTCTGATTTTACCTGGACAAAACTTAAACCTATTAGGAAATCTGAGCAAATGTTTGTTTCCTTCCATGCCAGGGTGCTGGAAAAACCTGTCTCCAAGCAAACTATTCCTACGTGGATTTCTAATTCAGTTTCATACATTTAAGTCTCCAATTGGAAGATGCTCTCTACCTCTGTAAAGGCTCACTCCACTAGAGCAGTGGCTTCTTCAGGGGCTTTCTTCAAAGGTCTGGACACTACATCTATTTTGGAAGGGGTCACATTGTGGTCTTGTCCATACCTTCACCAAATATTACAAACTGGAGACAATCTCCAGGTCCAGAGCAGGATTTGCTAGGGCAGTCCTGCATGGGTTCATAGAAACTTCCTCTGCTCAGTCCTTCCTTTACCTTCCATGAACATTGGTACTCTCCTAAAGGTTATAAATACTGCAACAGAGGAATAGCAGGACATAAAATAGTTGTGGAAAATCTTACCATAACCATAGACTGCCTTGTCTTCCATGTTGCAGTATTCTGTCCCACCCTTCTACCCCCTTGGTACTTGCCGTTTACTGGATGATGTTGTATACCTCAAATCCTAGGACTGGTGTTCTGACTGGGGCATTCAGTTCTGAGGAATGGTATGTGTCGACATCACCTTTATGGCCTGCATTGGCTGCTTGGCTATGTGCAACGTTGAACATACTATGCAGTAGCAAAAGTCTTTTGTATACTGGCTGGACATTCGGATCAACTAGGCGTGGACTCCCAAAGATAATGAATACTACAACATGGAAGAGAAGGACATCTATGGTTATGGTAAGATTTTACACAACTGCTATTTCATCCCTGTCTGTATTCAAAGACAATATTGGATCTATGGATGGGAGACCGAAAATTTATCTCTGGACTTTCCGTGTACTACTAATGGGCAGAGGCATCTCCTAAATGCTTTATCTCCTGCATGGGTCCTAGTTATCTATGGTGCGATCCCAGTTATTTTCATTAAGGGTAATATGTAATTATCGACCATGAGATGGCTAAGGCAAATCTCTAACTATATAGGATAGGTTAATTTGAGCAAAAAAAGGGAAATTGGTTAGGCTTAAAATGGCCTGCAAGAGCGCTAGCCTAGTACTTGCCTGTGAACTTACAAATGCTAATTCTCTCTTACAAATTAACCATCGTTCTATGGGCTCCAGTATTCTTGATCTAGTCCTCATAAGTGTGGCCACTTGTGTATTTCCATATGAATTATCCTGCCTTGTTAAATCACAACATAAACTAGTGACCTTTTCATTTGAAACTGGTGGCACTTCCCCGGTAAATACCTCTTTGTTTATGGACATTCAAAAAGCAGACTTTCTTCAGTTATTTCATAACCTAAATAAATTCCACAGTAATCTTCCTCCTGTAGATCTCATTGCTAAAGCTACTGTCTATGCTCTGACTTCTACTCAAATAGTTGTATTGATAAGGCAGTCCTTATCTGCACCAAATATAATGAGACCTTTTAAAAACAAGCCATTATGGTGGAATACCTGTATAAATTATGCAGCAAGATAAATTGCTAATTGCTTGTGTGACAACTCATTCTACCCATTTTAACAGCACAGTTTAGGGAACCATTAGGAATTCAAAGATAAGTAAGAACTTAAAATAGAAACTAAATCCAAACTTAACTACAAATCCTTCTATAACTATGTCAAAAAGTTAAGAACTAATACCAAACAACGTTCTGAACTTGTGTACAGTAATACTCTGACCCAAAGGAAAAAGCAAATATCTTATTGGAAAAAAAAATTGTGCAACTTTTACTCCACCCACAGTTGTAGCTGTTCCCCAGATTTCAAAGTACCAGCCTCCCTCTTTAATATGGAACAAGTTCTGTCAGCCCTGTCAAAATGTAGGAACATTTCATCCAAGGACCTTGATATTTATAAGTGCCAAATGTGGCCTAGCTGAAGTCCTAATTAATCTCTTTAATATAAGTCTGTCCATTGGATACATTCCTGAAGCCTGGAAAACTGTTATAATGCCATTACATAAGGGTGGCCCAATTACAGACCCTGGTAACTATGAACATACTAGTCTCATTAGTTTCATATACAAGGCTATGGAGCATGTTATCTCAGACCTCATTAATTTGGACATTAAAAATGTTGTAATCCTGCACCCTCATCACTTCAGCTTTGTAAAGGGGCAGTCCTGATTCAAAGTAACCAGAGCAGTCAGTAGTGGTTAATGCAGTACATACTGTTTATCTGGACCCGACCACTGCCTTTGACACTATTCCCCATGCAGGCATTGTTGACAGATTTGTAAATAGCATTTTAAATCCTTAACATGTGCAGTGGATAGCTAAACTACTATCTGACAGAACCCATGATGTGGTCAAAGTCTCTGGTATTACTTCTGACAGCAAAAAAGTTACCAGTTCTATATCACAGGGCAGTGTGTTGGGCTCACTTCTATTCGGCATCTGTTTCTCAGACCTCATGCCGACAGTCCTGTCTTATATTTATCTAAGTTTGCAGACTACTATAAATTAGATGGTTATGCTCGATTTTCATTGACTCCCAATTGCACTAAAATGGGTTAGACCATGTTAATAGTTGATTCAAACACAGGTACTCGGATATGAAAAAATGTGCTGTAGTTCACTTAGGCAGACAAGACATTTTCATGTACCATATAGGTCTCAATCAATGAATGTCATAAGAGATCTTGGCACTCTTACTTATAATTTTTTATCATTTGACCATAGTGTCTCCTCAGTATTTTGGAAAGGTTTCTGTGCAGCGCATCTAATTTCCAATGGCATCTCCATTAGAACTAAAGAAATACTAATTCCCCTTTACTGGTATCTCATCAGACCCACTGTTAAATATAATGCTTCTTTTGGCATGTATTTGTCTAAACATACTATTCAACTCTAGAAATCTCTGAAATATCTAAATAAAAAAATGGACTAAAAAATCTTGGTGGTTATGAGAGTCTGAATTCCTTCTGTGTGTATTCAGCCTCTCTTGGACTTCTCAGTGTAGTTCTGTGTGTAGCTTCTTGAGCCATTTAGGATTTGACCCTTTATGATTTCCAGTTCCTTTGTAGAACAAAATGTATTTCAAATACCTGGTTAAAGGAGCTAAACCTTTGTCAACAGATAAATAAGACACATTATGATGGATTTATATCCTAATGTAACCCTCCCCTCTGGAACAAACCTACTAAACTAGGTATAAATCCCTATGTCACAACATAGGTTGCCAACTGGCTTACTGACCGAACCCACACTGTGAAAGTAGCAGACTCCAAATCAGATTTCAGACCAGTGACCAGTGGAGTACCACAGGTTTCAATCCTTGTCTCCTCCTGTTTGGTATCTACTTCTCTAAAGTACAGGCTAACGCAGAAGGTCTTTGGCTAACTAAATTCACAGATGACTGCAAACTAGGAGCCATAATCAAAACTCCTAACTGTGGACATCCTACAAAAGGGCCTCACTGCGACAGATGCCTGGTTTCAAAGCCATGGTCTCGAGCTCAATGCCAAAAAGTGCATTGTCATCCCCTTTGGTTAAAACTCTGTACTCATGAACTACCACATAGGCGGTAGTCTACTTAACATCGAAAGTGTGATAAGAGACCTTGGGACACAGGTGGACAGTATTCTCTTCTTTGATAATCACATCACCACAGTGGTCAGGAAATCCTATGTGGCACACCTCATCACAAAAGGTTTCTCATCCGGAAAAAAAAGAGGTCATTGTTCCCCTCTATTCATCACTCAGACCCATTATAGAGTACAACACCCCTTTTGGTATGTACCTCACGACATCTACAACAACTGGAAAGGCCGCAGAAATACCTCACAAAGAGGATTACTGGCCTCAAACAGATGCCGAACGCAGACCGACAAACTCCAGCTTTACTCTGTTGCATATCGCCTACTCAGAGGCAATCTCTGCCTAACATACAAAGCTATGTCAAACCCAGAGCTGTTGGACATGTGCCACTTAAAGAAATCGTAATCCCTCCAAGCCACACACTTTAGGGACCTAAACCTTGTCACCACAATAAACAGAACATGCTGGAAGGATAGATTCTTGTCCCAGATACTTCCCATACTCTGGAACAGAATGCCTGTCTATGTCAAACAGAGTTCCTCATTAGCACTCTTCAAGAAAAATCTTGATGACTGGATGGGTAATAGGAAATTCACCCTGGGGATCACTTCTGTGGTTCTGCTTGACAGGGGCACAGGAAAATAATTTTCTTGGGTGGTGAAAGCCAGGGTACCTTTTCGGCTAGGCTTGTATAGGCCCCAGGGCCAGTAGCCTAGTACCTACCTATGAACATGTTATGCAGATTAACCCTTGCTACCTTCAAGGTAAACAAAGATAACTGGAAAGGCAAAAAATTCTCCCTAGGTGTATCTTATCTTGCTTTCCTTGAGACTGGAGGGAACTTTTGAGTAGGGTATTTTGGCTAAAATTGTAATCTGCAGGTTGATTGTGTAGTACTTCTATATGAACTTAAAGTAACTTGCCCTCCTTCAGAAATATTTTATTCATTCTTTCATTTATTTATTTATTTTTTTTAACTGATTTTTGTAACCAAAGCCATGTATGGTAAAATGATTTTTTGTGAATCTACTTGTGAGGGCTGTTTGCAAAACAGGAACATCTTCATTAGAACTCCATTCATCTTACTTCTAAGTAGACTTGAATTCACACATGGGAGGCATCATAGACCACATCATCTGCATCTTTTTCTTATATGGTGACAGGAAGTAGCAGGGGTGGTAACCATTGATAGTAGCATATATGTTTCTTACTAAGAATTTAGAGGGCATATTCGTAAGTATGAACATTTGCCTTAAGGGTGTAATGACAGCTTGGGGTATGTACGAGTACAGTTTGCTTTTACTGTGCAAACTATTCTGAGGCACTCTGGCATAGTTTAACAGAATTCTTAGTGAATGTTTCTGTTATGTCAGCAGGGAGTTGCGGCATGTTCCTGGTGGCTGTAGCTTAAATTGTAAGGCAAATAAAAGTCTGGATCTGAATCTTGTAACACATGTTGCATTATGTATAATGTGTTTACGTTTAGAATAAGCAATGAGGCAAAACACGTTAAAAAGGGTCTGTATTAAATAAACGAACGCTTAAAATGTTGAGTACAACATACTCAAACACTTTTAAGCGAATGTTTATTTAACCGACAGCCCAGAATATCGAAATACAAAATCTCAAAATGTTTTGGCCACCTACTCCTCCCAAGTGCTGCAGAACGCTAAACAGACTAACAGCAACTTCCAATACATCGTAACAAAACAATAACTAGAAAAACATACTGTAACGTTGCTGCGCCCCCCCCCCCCACAACCCCCCCTACTTGTATATACCAACTCTGAGACCGCACTTCAGTGCAGAAAAGGGAAATTCTCCCTTTCTGCACCGTACGGCGCCGCTAGCAGTACCTTGCATGACATAATGTCACATATGTCAGTGCTGGCCAACCAAAATATTTCAAAACTCCATTTTTCAACTGGGCTGTCGATTTAAATGTTTGCTTAAAGTGTTCGAGTATGTTATACTCGACATTTTAAGTGTTCATTTATGTAACATGGGCCCGTTAAAAATACCTTCTACTTCTACCCAACTTGGCTTTAATCCCCCTCCCTGTCTTCACATTGTTTTATGATATAGTCTGTAAACAATGTAAATGTTCTGCATTTTTGATTGAATTTTGTAGATGTATACTTAATTACTTCTCTGCTATTTAACTTTCTTTTTTTTTTTATTTGCATTAACTGCAAAAGCTTTCCACACAGGATGTGGCAGAAATTGATAATCCCTGTAAACATATTTTAAGTATATTAATTTAATTTGAAAAGTCAGCCCTGTATTATTTTAAGTTTACTAAGAATTTAGAGGGCAAATTCTTAGTAAGCTTAAAATAATACCACTGAACCTTAGTGGATTTTTCCTTGCGGTTTTCTCCTGGCCACGGTACAGGCAACACAGGTTTGAGGACCTTAACAGATACCCTGCAACTCTTAACTATTTGTCCGGAAGCCACCATTTTAAGCTTAAAATAATACCACTGAAGTATGTGTCCCAGTAAATAACTACTATGTAAGCTAATCTTTTAATTAATGCTAGACTTTATAAGCACAACAAGAATTTAGTGTTTTTTTTTTTTTTTGCTAGTCGCCACGAAAAGCAGACTCCAGCAGCTCCTATCCTTTCTCTTCAGTTACCCACTATTCTCATACTGTTTCTGTGTATATTTTCCTGTTCTGCACTTTACCCTTCCCTGAATTCATTTCTAGCCTCACTCATAATTGCCTTTCCTAGTGCACCTGCCCTATTTCACTGTCTTCAGACTCTTGCATATAATTTTTTTTTTTGTTTTGCCCTGCATTTAGCTGCTAGTAATACCTCTTTCTTCCCTTCCAAAGACCCTCTCTATTGTAGCTTATTTTAACCATACAGCACTGGATTTGCTTCAAGTAAATCTACTTGTGTAGCTTGAGGCCAGTGTCCTTTTGTAAGCTTACTTAGTGCTCATGAAAATACTAGACAGGAAACAGCTAGGATAAATACTCCACCAAGGTGCAATCAAATCCACAAAGAAATGGTGAAGTAACCAAGGCACAAAATGTCCTAGTTTAAACACAGTCCAAGAATAAATAAAACGTAGGTAAAATCCAAGGTAAATTTATTCACTCAGGTAAGCGCTTTCATGATACACATATCACTTCTTCAGACCTTCAAACACTTCCTACTAAACTATATTTAAACAGTATTCAAACCAATCAAATCAAACCAATTAATGCTTGAAGTAATTAGCACTTCATTCTGCAATATGTACAAAGTCATACTGGAAAAACATTTCAAGTATAGATATGTAATAAACATTGTAACATAAAATGCATTAGTTAAAAACAATTAAAATATATATTTAATATGTTTCTCTGTCTTTCATTAAAATAATTTAATTTCATTTGAACAACCTCCTATTCAAAACTGATTTCAAGGGTATTCTATCATTAAGGCCCTTTCCTTTATTATTTCTTAATCTGATAATCCACCTAGTTTCAGAGGTCTCTGTATGGTTCCTTATCACCACCTCTCTCATTAGGAATAATTCTCTCAATAACTGAGAACATAAAATTATGATCATTGCCTTCAGAGGACACATGTTGGGCTAACGTATTAGTGGCAACACCATTCCTAATATTTAATAAGTGTTCCCTAATTCTAAATCTTAGCTGTCAGTCTTACCCACATAAAGTGGAGAGCATTTCTGACAGACAGCCAAGTAGACGACATGGTTTATGTTACAATTGGCTGCTACACTAAAATCATATATTCGCTTAGTGTCTGGATGTTTAAATACTTTCTCATTATTTATGTATATACATTGATTGCATCCACCACAAGTAACCGTACGTTTTACTCCTGCCATATCTTGTCCCTTATTATGATGTGGATAGCATAACATCCTTTTCAAAGATTTCCTGTTCTTAAATATAAAACTTGGATTTTCCCCTATGACTTGTTTGATTTCTGGATTCTGTGTTAATATATTCCAGTTCTTTTTTATCACATTGGTTATTATATTCACATCACTGGTAAAATAATCTAACAGATTCATTTTTATGTTGAACATAACCTGCTCTATCATTATTAGGCATTGAAAAATATGGCTTGCCTGTACTATCTCTCCATGAAGTAGATGCATCCAGTATACCTGTGGTCATACTATCAGCGTAACCCCTTTCATTAAATCTGCATTTCAAACTAGTTAGTTCTTCCTTAAATTCATCATCCCTGGCTGTTAGCCTTGAAGTCCTAAGGGTTTGCCCTTTTACTACATTTTAAAAGATATGTCCTGGGTGCATACTGCTTCTATGGAGTAAAGTATTTCTATGGCATTTCTTCCTAAACAACTTGGTGGTTATCCCATTCACATCATCCATACTAATCATTACATCAAGAAATTCTATTTCCTGTCTACAGTATTTCATCTCGAATTTTAGAAAGTCAGTGCTGTTATTAATTTCTGTAGTGAATTCTTTTAACGTTGCATCATCACCACTCCATAACAGGAAGAGGTCATCAACAAACCGTTTATAAAATTGGATCTGGGGCCATCTTTCATTAGTAAGCATATTCTTGTTTTCCCATGTGGCCATGACGAGATTGGCATAGCTGTTTGCGCTTGCCGTCCCCATGGCCACACCATCTTTCTGCTTATGTAACTTACCATCAAACCTCAACACATTATTGGTTAAAACTAACTCCATTAATAAGCATAATAAATCTATTTTCTTTCCATCATATGTCCCTTTGTCAAAGGAAAAATATACTTTAAAAATTATCAAAACACGGTAGGTTCAGGTTAAGGCACTTTAATCTTGCAAAAAGGAGACAAAAACGTGCTAATACAGAGTTTGTCTAACCAGAAACAGGAAATACATTCATTTTTATAGGTTTTCAAATTAATCCTGTCCTACCATGCTGACGTAACAGATTACCACCTTTTCATCATCTGCTGACCAGCTTTCCCATGAATTTCTGCTGATTTAAACAATTTTTATGTGAAACTTCCTGAGGAAAACAACATGGCCTTGGTTACTTTCAGTTAGATACTTGTTATGTTGCATTCAAGATACTACAGCTAAATCAAGCACAATGCTAGTAGTTGATTTCTCTAATAATTCTCTGTCTACTTTATCTCTAAATTACTGCAGCTGCAGCGGTTCCCATCCTCTGGACAAGGCAGTTTGTCTAGAATCATTGCATTTATAATATAAGGCATTGTTCATTCATTTACTTCTGACCTAGCAGATAAACACCTGTTTCTCAAGTACATTTCCACAAGGCATAAACAAGAATATTGCTGTGCTAGCAGTTACTAGGTCAGAGGGCAACTTGCAAGTTTCAGAAAGCATGCTGCAGTTTTCAAAAAGCATCTTTTTCAGTCTCATATGAAACTCAATTTGTATAAAACACAGTGCATGAAAAATAGAATGAAAAGCATATTAAAAACACTTGATTATTAATTTGGCATTAAGCATACACACATTAATACATATTTTTCTAACATTTCCCTCCTGTTAATACTTTTTACTCTATTTTCAAAAAAGAATAAACATTTTGCTTCTTTTCCTAACCTCTTCCATTCAGGATTTGCAGTTAAGAAAGTCATTCAGTTTAAACTTTTATGAAAGTGTTTCGCTTTCTAGCAGCTCTTCAAATTCAGTACTCTGGTACATAGTCTCAGATACGGATATATCTATGAATTCTTTAATTAATCTCTTCATGCAGGGGATTCCGCAACAAATACAAACTCCTATTAGGAGTAATCCTACCCCAATAGCATCAATATGTTCATAAAAATGGAGCCCCGAAGGCATTCTGGAAAAACTGTCAGAGGGTTTGGGCCTGGTTTGGTCATGGCCAACACTTGCTGAATCACCTCTAGATGGTCGTTAATCTCATGCTGATGGTCAGGAATGAACTCACAGCATTCTTCTTTGATTAAAGCGCAAGTTCCACCTCTCGCCGCTAGGGTGAAGTCAAGAGCCATTCGGTTTTGGAGCACTATAGTTCTCATGGCATTCAGTTCATCAGTTATCAGAAAAAGTCGCATTACTCATTATTTCGAGAAGTTTGGACAGTTTTCGCAGCTCCCATATTGATTTATCTCCACCATACATGGGTGATATACCTGCCCAGATATAACAGCATCACTCAAGTCCATGTGCACAAGTTTGGTTCCCACATTACGATGATCTTTCCACCCTGCTTCGATTTGTCCCACTGGATTCTCAGGTTTCTCAACAGTCTTTTTGGTTACGTCTCGACTATTTTGAATACTCCCCTGAGGCAAAGCTGCAGTGTCGGATGGCTGGAACCAGGTACCCCAAAAAACAACTGCCAGACCAATTCTCAGGTAACCATTTATATGCCTTTTTACCACACACAAAATAAGTCTTCTACCTTAGTTATTACTTTGTTACGAAATGACTGTCCTGCATGAAACATTTTCCTGTCTATTACTGATAACTGTTTGAAAAGTACAGGATTGTGTTGTACCTGATCAAGAGTCTTATGCATAGATTTCAAAAATGAGTCATAATCTGTACTACAAGATCCACTCAAATCATTTGGTTTTCTATAACATTTATACTGTACTGTAATGTTGCATTTGCTCCATCCAACTTGGATGGTATCATTTTTTATAGAAACATACAATTCCTTTTTGTGTCGCAGGCGAATACAGTGCTACCTTATCTTGTACTTTAATAGCAACTGTGTCAAAAAAACAGATTTTCCCAGGTCTCATTGATCCCTAGGGGGATAGCGGTCATTAATAAACCCCTGTATGCTGTTGGTATGGCTGTACAGACCCAGCAGTTCGAAACATTAAAAGTCTCTGCATACACACGTGTAATTGCCTGATAAGTGTTAAAGTTCGGATGCCAGTCTGTTTGGTTCATTACGTCTAATCAGTTCAACCTTTGTGGCAGGAAAAAGGAACGGCCACAACAATAAGAACAGTGTGATTAATATTGCAATAAAATCAATCATACAAGTTTTCTGAGGTTGCTCAATGTCTCTACTCGCTCTGTACCTGGCCATTTTGTTCTTGTTGTGCAACAGCAACAAAGTTTTTGTCCAGTTCAAAGTTTTTAACCAGTTTACAGTGCATCAAATGAATCCAGGAAGCTTGCTCTGCGATCTTGACTGCAGTGGGTGTCGACAGTAGTACTTGGTACGGACCTTCCCACTTTGGAGAACTCCAATTTTTCCGCTTCAGTCTTCACCCAGACCCAGGTGCCTGGGGCTACTAGTGCTTCCGATTTCGGTTGCTCTTTATCTGAAACAGAATTTAACTGCAAAAGTTTGTTATTCAAAAATCGCCTCCTGTATCCTGCAAGTGAACTGTCAGCCTCCTGCTCTGTAGACATGAGAGGTTTCCACTGAGGTGTATAATATGCCCTCCCAAACAAAGTTTCAAAAAGAGTTAATCCCTTCACATTTGAAACGGTTCTCATACTCAACAGTGCTAAAGGCAAACAGTGCACCCAGTTTTTCTGTGTCTCCGCTATCAACTTTCTAAGTTTGTTCTTCAGTACCCCATTATGCCTCTCTACTAGCCCTGCAGATTGGGGGTGATACGCGTAGTGGTGCTTTAATGATATCCCAAAATAACGACCGAGTTGCTGAATCGTTTGGTTCACGAAATGTGTCCCGTTACCACTATAAATCTTTTCCGGTATACCAAATCTGGGTATAATTTCTTTAACGAGGACCTTTGCAACAGTAGCTGCATCTGGATTTTTAGTTGGAAACGCTTCTACTCATTTGGAAAACATGTCTATAATAACAAGGCAATACTTCTTCTTTTCACATTTATTCAATTCTATGAAATCCATACAAATAGTATGGAACGGATATGGTGGTGTAGGAAAATTCCCTTGCTTAGGCTTCAACGCCCCTTGTGCATGATGCTTGTTACAGGCATGGCATGCTGCACAAAATTTTTTTGTATAGTTTGTAAATCCATAGGTTGTAAACACCCGATTCACTAACTGTACCATCCCCCCTGTTGAGACATGGCTCTGCCCATGGCTCAACAACGCTGCATATCTAAACAAATTAGATGGCAAAATTGGTTTCTTTTCCTTGGAGATGTACAGTCCCTTTTCGAGGATTGCTCCTCCTTTTATCCACTTTTGTTTCTCAATATTTGTAGTAAGTGTCTGCATTGTTTTTAACATTTCTAAATCTAAAGTCTCTGAGGGTTGTAATTCCTCACTCAAAAGAAAAGTTTCTGTGGCTGAGGCTGCCTGCTTTGCAGCTGTATCAGCCCGCATTACCTTTTGAAATTCTGTCCTGTTTGTATGAGCATTTGCAAATAGCTACTTTTAGGTAACTGAATTGAATCTAACAAGTCTAAAATAAGTTGCATGATTGATCGGTTTACCAGTAGATGTTATCATTCCTCTATTTTTCCACTGTTGCGCAAAAACATGTACAGTAGAAAAAGCATACTGACTGTCAGTATAAATGTTCACTTTCTTACCTTTTGCTAAGGTACATGCCCTTGTTAAGGCAATCAATTCTGCTGCTTGTGCAGATAAGTTGTGTGGTAAAGATTTTGCTTCTAAAGTTTCAGTATCAGAAACGACTGCATACCCCACTAGGTTCTGTCCTGTAGGACCCCTCCTGCATGAGCCGTCCACATACCAGGTCACCTCGGCATCATCCAAGGGAACATCCGTAAGGTCTTGTCTAGGTAATGTCTTTTGTTCAATCTCCTGCAGGCAGCAGTGTGGTTTGCCATCTGCAGGGGTTGGAAGCAAAGTTGACCGATTCAAAGTTGTGCATCGTTCAATTGTCATATGAGGTTGGCTCAACAGTATAGTCATACAGGAAAGATGCCTAGCTGGAGAAAGATATGCTACTTTTCTTGCAGTAAAATAATTGTGACTGCTTGAGGCACTCTCAATGTGAGAGGGTGGAATAACACTACTGAGGCTGAAGCCTGCACTGCCATTGCAGCTGCAACTACTGCTTGAACACAGTGGGGCAAGGATCGCGCCACTGGGTCTAACTGTGATGAATAGTAAGCTATGGGGTGTTTGTCCCCATGTTGCTGTGTCAGTACTGATGTCATATAACCTTGCTTACAATCTACAGTTTGGATAAACTGCTTGTGATAGTTTGGTAATCCTAGAACTAAGGATGATGCTATCAATTGTTTCAGCTTACAGAAAGCTGCTTCTGCTTCAGGTGTCCATTGTAATAAATCTTGTGCTGCCATTGGCTTCTTAAATATTAAATCGGCCAGTGGAGCAGATTCCAAAGCATAGTTCAGTATCCAACTCCGACAAAAATTAGTAGTTCCCAGGAAGGACATAATTTCCTTCTTGGTAGTTGGTGTAGGTGCTTGTAAAATTGCTGTTTTTTTGTCATCTAATATTCTACCTTCTTGGGATATTACATATCCCAAGTACTTAACTTGTTTTCTCCAAAGCTGTAACTGGTCTTTGTTTACTTTGTGACCTTGAGTAGCTAAAAATTGTAATAAAGCTATCGTGTCCTCCTTGCATTCTTGCTGGGTGGGGGCTGCCAGCAGAATGTCTACATAAAGTAGAATCTGACTACCTTTCGGTGGGATAAATCCCGCCAGGTTGCTTGCCATTTCCTGTGCAAATATTGTTGGACTTTCACAATATCCCTGTGGTAATCTGGTATATGTGTACCGCTTTCCCTGAAATGTAAACACAAACCAATATTGGCTGTCAGGGTGTATCGGTATTGAGAAAAATGCATTACTAATATCTACCACTGAAAAATATTTTTGTTCTGGCTTTAAATCATTCAATAAGGTGTGTGGATCTGGCACTGTTGGTGCCCTGGGTGTAACTGCATTATTTACAGCTTGTGAGTCTTGGACCATACGCCATTCCCCATTTGCTTTCTTGACAGGAAATAAAGGTGTATTACATGATGAATCAGGAGAGTCTATTAACACTCCTTCCTTAAGTAAGGCTGCTTTGATAGGCTTGATTCCTACCTCTGCATCCTTTCTCAAGGGATACTGTCTTTTCTGGAGTCTAAATGCTGACTTTGGCGTAATGGTAACTGGTCCTGCTGTTCATACAAGTCCTACATCTGATTTCCCTGCTGACCAGAGAATATCTGGTAGGTCTCGCAAGGCTTTTTCCTCTTCTTCCAATAAGAGTAATACTCAGCTATTCTCACTAGCCTGTAAGTGTACAGCTGGGTGTGTCTGTGTAATCCAATTCAATTTCTGTTTCTGTACTCCTTGTTCGGAGAGCTCTAATTCTGTCTGCTTCTCCCACCTTGTGACTTTTTCACCTAAGTCTGCCCATTTTAAAGTTTTGTTCTTAGTTAAACTAACATGTGGCAGTCGATTAGATTTGTAAAGTGCAAAAAATTCCTGGGGCAATGAGCAGCTTGCTACACTGTTCCCTTCTGCATCCCAGTACAAGTTTCGCAATACTAGCCTGTTTGCATGGTTCTGAAACAATTCTTGTTCATAATCTTTATCAGGTCCTGGTCTATTACAGTAATATAGAGTACAATGCAACAAATGCTGTTTGTCATTGTCGAGGGAGGGGAACTTGCTGATGGCTACATTCATCAGTTCTTCGGTTACTGCCCCTGGACCAATCGTAATCAAGTCCTGGCTGTACCAATAATACATTTCACCCTCCAGTCGCACTACAAAAGTGTCCATTTGTCGCTGTGCTTCCATACCCTGCATGGTTGGAACTACGGCTATGCCAAATACCTGCATCAAGTCTCTACCCAAAAGATTTATTGGGCATTTTGCAGAAACTACAATTTTACTTTTCTGAGTCATCCCTGAAACGGGGTCTGTTATTGTTATGTCATGGGAGAGTGGCTCCCGATACAGCTGTCCATTGGCTGCTTTCACTAGTATATAATCTGGTGATTCTGTATCTTCCGGTAGCTTGGAAGGGTGCATCAGGGTCCGTGAGGCTCCTGAGTCTCCCAAAAATTTAACTTCCCTCCCCTCTACCAGCTAAGTAAAGCTCTAAGCTCAAAAGAGCTAGGTCTAAAATTTCATTTTCTTCTATGTCTGTGTATTCATATACATCTTCTACCCCTTGTGTCACATCCTCTGCTCCTGCTATCACATTTTCACTTACCTTTCCTTGCTCAGTCTCTTCCAATGATTCCTGACTATCATATAGTCATTCCTCATCCTCCTTATTTTCTGTAGTCGCCTTCTTGTTTAGCCTGCAATCCCTCGCTAAATGTCCTTTTTTCCCGCAGTTAAAACATTCACCCTTTTTCTTTCTTTCCTCGAAATCTTCTGGTCATTTGTCAGATTGTGTATTTCCCTGGGTATTTTTCTTTTTGTTCCCAGTTTGTACTACAAATACTTCTGACCCATCTTCTGCCGAAAATACTTGAGTTTTCTTTTTACTATTAAAATGTTTTTCTGCATGTCTAGCATATTAAAGTAATGGCTGTAATCTACTTGTTCGATGATCTACCATATGCTTCGTAATAAAGCTACTAATGGGAGTTGTACTACCCTTCAAGAATGCGTTCTTTAACTGTTGTTCATATGAGGAATCATGTGTCTGGTTTTCTGGTATCTGCATTCCGCAATGATTATTAAAACACTCAACTGTCTAGCATAATATCTATCAACTGTTTCACCTTCCTGTTGAATGCATTGATTAATGCAAGTCCAATCAGCCCTAGGCTTCCACTTTTCAGAGATTCGGTCTGTCAGACCTTTCACTCTACCATCCAGTTCTGCATTAGTATATGGGAGTGGTCTAAGTTGTGCGTCATGAGGATTCCAGTCGCCACTGATCATGTGCCAATCTGGACCCACAATTTGTCTAACTCCTTTTTCTACTTCCTCTCCATTTAAATGGTAACTTAATCTCATACCCTGTAAGTCTTCTAAAAATTTTCTAAAATTCACTTTTGGGTGGGGAATATCTTCCGTGGCTTTCCGGATATCTTCCGGTGTCCACGGTCTATAAACCAAAAGAGTCGGATCTTGTCCTGCCTGTCCTGCCTGAGGATTCGGTACTTCTATGAGCAGACACATCTCTTCTTCACTCATAGCCTGTGATGCTCTATTTAATTCAATCTCCCTCCTCAAGTCGCGTGTTCGAGACCTAGTCTCGATAGGATCCCTGACAAATGGCTGTGCTTTAGCAGGGACAGCTGGGTATAGCGGAGGTGGATCAGCTCGTCCACTCTCTTCATATTCTGGTAACGGAAGTGGAGGGGCGAAAGAGGGGCCGTTGCTGTTACTAAGTTATTGTCTTGTCTAAGAACATTGTCTTTGAATTTTTAATTCTCTGCTCCCTACGGTTTGCTTCCTCAAGCCACCTATGCGCCTGAGGGACTCCTAATTCTCTGCTTTTTTAATTGACCTTTTGCATCTATTTTTAACTGTTTTACAAGTTTCATAAGTGCAAGTTTATCTAAATTACCCTCGAATTTATACTTATTGACCCATTTGGTGTAATAATTAACATTATCGGCACACTGTAATTGCATATACTTCATGTCTTCAGTTAGGGGCGTGTCCCGGGAACTTTTTGTGCACTGATTTCCCATTGGTGTCTTAGCTAAGCTGTAAATTGTTACGTAACCCTTTCTATCACGTGGTATCACAAATCTATACCTTTTCACAGTTTATCTAGAATAACTGTCTACCTATTCTGTTTCCCCTGATCTATGACAAAAAACAGTAACCCCTTTTTCTGTCCCTGATCTGCATACGCAAATTTACCTGACAAAAAACAGTTCTGTACTTAGTCCCTGATCTTAAAACGGAGATGAGGTAATTCCTCCTTAGCTGACCCTTCGTGAGTTGATCCACCGGATCGTTGACTCGTCCTCCAATCCCAGATCAGAAACAGTGGCTGGCCTCTTTCGAACGACAATTCAGTTGGAGGTCTTTCAAAACAGAAGAGCCGATTTGGCCTCCTCTCCGGATGCATGCCACCGGGCCCAATTCTGACCTAGGCCTAGAGCGAGAGATACGTTTCCAGCTCGAAGGACCAAATCTGTCAAAGGAAAAATATACTTTTAAAAATGATCAAAACACGGTAGGTTCAGGTTAAGGCACTTTAATCATGCAGCAAGGGGACAAAAACGTGCTAATACAGAGTTTGTCTAACCAGAAACAGGAAATACATTCATTTTTATAGGTTTTCAAATTAATCCTGTCCTACCATGCTGACGTAACAGATTACCACCTTTTCATCATCTGCTGACCATCTTTCCCATGAATTTCTGCTGATTTAAACAGTTTTTATGTGAAACTTCCTGAGGAAAACAACATGGCCTTTGTTACTTTCAGTTAGATACTTATGTTACATTCAAGATACTACAGCTAAATCAAGCACAGTGCTAGCAGTTCATTTCTCTAATAATCCTTTGTCTACTTTATCTCTAAATTACTGCAGCTGCAGAGGTTCCCATCCTCTGGACAAGGCTGTTTGTCTAGAATCATTACATTTATAATATAAGGCATTGTTCATTCATTTACTTCTGACCTAGCAGATAAACACCTGCTTCTCAAGTACATTTCCACAAGGCATAAACAAGAATATTGCTGTGCTAGCAGTTACTAGGTCAGAGGGCAACTTGCAAGTTTCAGAAAGCATGCTGCAGTTTTCAAAAAGCATCTTTTTCAGTCTCATATGAAACTCAGTTTGTATAAAACACAGTGCATGAAAAATAGAATGAAAAGCATATTAAAAACACTTGATTATTAATTTGGCATTGAGCATACACACATTAATACATATTTTTCTAACACCCTTCTTCCAGCAAATATTGTCTCAACAATTCTAATCCGGTTGTATTCGGAATACAAGTAAACAACGAGCATACATCTAGTGTCACTAATGGAAGATCTCCATCTTGTCTTTCATAGCATTATTAAACGCATATAGGTCCTGCAAGAATTGCCTAGAGTCTCTTAGAATATTCCTGTTCTTATTTACTAACATTCTTAAATTCTTCTCAACATATACGGAGATAGACTCTGTAGACCAGTTACGTCCTGACATTATAGGTCTTAAAGGAGGTTGATATACATCCTTATGGATTTTCGGCAGACCATGTATGCTAGGCACTAGAGCCTCTATGCCTAAAAAACATAAGAATGGCTGAACATCTTATAACTCTAATCGGGGGAAGGCAACCTCCCCCTTCTAAGAGACCTAGGACTGAAGTTGTTTGAATCTTCTCACCAGGATTCTGATTTTTCTGATTCTTCTAATGATCTGGATTTGACCTCATCTACTTATGAGGATTCTGATGCAGAGGACTCTATTCCCTCTGCTTTCCCTCCAGAGGATTTTTCTTTTGGTGAGACCTTACATACTGTAAGGGAGCATTTCCACTTGGAAAGCCAGGATTTTTCTGATTCAAAAAAAGAGGCGGAGGGATTTCTTACTCCTGCTTCAGCATAGGCCTTTAGCTATACCTCCTGTACTAGACATTGTTGATGATGCCTTTTCAGAATCTAATTTGGCCCCTGATTCTTTGCCTACTGCTCACATAAAACCTGACCGATATTACAGGGCTCCTGATTCTCACAAGTTCCTTTTTAAAAATCCTACTCCAGAGACTATTTCACAGGGACCAAAGGGCATTAAGGCTTCTACTGCTAAAAATCCTACCCCCTCTGATAGAGACTCCAAGGCGCTGGATAGATGAGGTAAGAAAGTTTACACTTCTGCAACCTTGGCCATTAGGGCTTTAAACTGCCAGTTTCATATGTTAAAGTATCAACAGCATGTTATTGGATTGCTTAAACAGAAAATGATGTTACTTCCTGACTGTGCTGAAAATAAAGAATTACAGGATTTAATGCATTCTGCTGAACAGGTTGGAAAACATACTATGCAATGTGGATTTGATTCATTAAAGGCCTCTTGCAGGACTGCTGTTACTGGGTCTGTGCTCAGAAGGCATGCTTGGCTTAAGGAGCAAGGATATCCTGATCATGTTAAAGCTAAATTGTTGGATGCTCCATTAAATCAGGACCGCCTGTTTGGCAACAAGGCTGAGGAAGTTCTTAAAAAGATGGAAGATAAAGCTAAATCTATGCAAACTGTTAAAGATTTCTTACAAGTTCAGCCTACTAGATTTAGTAGGCACTGGCTCTCTAAAATTTGGTCCCTTCCAGGTCTTCTCAAGCCAAACCCAGACAGCAGAAACCCCAGGTTTCAGTCCTAAGGGGGACACAAGACTAGGCAGTGGGGGGTTTCCGCACCCAAACTTGGGAGTAGTAAGACCCCCTCCCCCCATGGAAAACTGTCTCAATGACTTGCTTTTAAAACTTCCAATCACTTCCCATCTGAATGCTCCTTTAGGCAGAAAGATTGGTCTGCAGGCCAAAAACTGGGAGCTTATTACCCATGACAAATTGGTTTTAAATCTAGTGTCCCAAGGATACAGATTTCATTTCCACACATTATCAACACCAAGCAGGTGGCCAGATCTACCCCCAAATTAGTGGGCAGAGGCCCAAAGTCAAGTAATCTCTCTTAAACATGGGGGCTATTCGTTTGGTACCAGAAGAGGAAAAGGGACAAGGTTTCTATTCAAGACTTTCTGGTACCCAGAAAAGGCAATACATGGCGTCCTGTCCTGGACCTTTCTAAACACCTTTCTGGGGATTCCAAAATTCAAAATGCTGACTCTTCAGCTGCTTCCTATGCTAGGCAAGGATGCATGGTTGGCAACACTAGACTTAAAAGAAGCATACCTGCACATCCCTATCAGGGAGTCTTGCAGAAGATAGCTACGCTTCAAAGCAGGCTATGTGCACTATCAGTTCTCTGCACTGTCCTTCCCTTTGGCTTATCTACTGTGCCCAGGGTATACACGAAGTGCCTAGCTCCAGTCATTGCATTTTGCGGACAAAGAAATATTCAAATATACCCATACCTGGATGATTGTCTAGTTCAGGCAGAAAGCAAGGGCATTCTTTTGAATCATCTGGCCTTTGTTCAAAGGGTACTGATTTGTCTGGGGTTCACCATAAACTAAAAGAAATCCCACCTGGTACCCTGTTAACAAATTATATTCCTGGGAGCAAGCTTGAATACAACTTCCCAGATGGCTTTCCTCACGCCAGAGAAACGGATTCATTTGACAGCTTACTTCAAACAAGTGGCCACAAAAACCCAGCTATCTGCAAGGCAAGTACTGCAAGCCTTTGGGGTTCATGACCTCCTACATTCTTCTAATTCCATATGCAAGGCTGCATATGAGGAAACTACAATGGTATCTCAAAAGCCTATGGTGTCAACATTCACATGATCTAGAAGCAAGGATTCCGATCATACCTTGCCTGTGCCTAGAGTTCCTTTGGTGGGCAGAGGCCTGCCACCAAAACAGGGGACTACCATTCACATTACCCCCTGCCACCCACATCTTAACAAACTCATCAGACTATGCATGGGGGGGTTCACCTGGCAGGGAAGTGCATTCAGGGCAAATGGAACCAAAGTCAAATGCACCTGCACATAAATCAAAAGGAAATGTTAGCTGTACAGAATGCTCTGACAGCCTTCAAGGACCACATTCTTCCAGGACAACTAATGGCAAAGAAGGACAACACCACTGTCATGTGGTACATAAACAAGCAGGGGAGGGGTACACATTCTTACCCCCTCTGCAGACTAGCCATGGCATTGTGGAACACAGCCTTGAGCTACCAAGTGAATCTACAAGCTCAGTTCCTGCCAGGAAAACTAAATACATTGGCAGACGGACTAAGCAGAAACCTCATGGACCCACACGAGTGGAAACTGGAACAAAGGATTTTCAACATGTTGACAGGCAAATGGCAGAGCTCAGATATAGGCCTGTTTGCCTCCCCCCAGAACCATCAACTGGACAAATTTTGCACAAGATTCCCCACAAGCTAGCTTGGAAGGTGGATGCTCTATCCTTCAGCTGGAAAAACCTATCTGTTTATGCCTTTCCTTCTCTGCCTCTGCTCTCCAAGGTACTACTAAAGATCAGCCAAGGACTGTTTTAATTGCACCAGACTGGCCTCGCCAACACTGGTACCCACTCTTGCGCAGTGTGTCAAGTTTGGCTCCATGGCACCTGCCTCAGACTCCTTCCCTGTTGTCTCAGCAGGAGAACCAGATTCTGCACCCTCCGCTGCAAACCCTGAACCTAGCAGCCTGGCTAATTACCTAATCTCGCCTTTACCATCCATCAGTAAATCAGTGATGGATATCATTTTGAGGCGAGGAGGCCTAGTACTAGAAAATCTCATGCTGCAAAATGGAAAAGATTCTGTGCCTGGAACCACTTTCAAGGAATGAACACAGCAGTGCCCGATTTACCTCCGATTTTACAATACTTTACTGAGATGCTTCATAAGGGCCTGTCTTTTTTTTTCTCCATCAAAATTCATGCCTCTGCCATTTCAGCTCATTATAGCACAGAGCCTCCACTCTTCTCTCACCCACTGCTCAAGCAGTTCCTCTGAAGGGCCAAAAATTTAAGGCCTCCCAGGAGAGCTCCAACTCCAGCCTGGGATCTTAACTTTGTCTTGGAGAAACTCACTCTTCCACCTTTCGAGCCAGCTGCTACTGCATATTTAAAATTTCTTTCCTGGAAAACAGCTTTCCTTTTAGCAATCACTTCTGCAAGAAAGGTATCTGAATTACCGGCCCTTATGGCAATTGAACCTTTCATCATCTTTCATGCGGACAGGGTGTCCCTCGGAACCAGTCCCTCCTTCATGCCCAAGGTGGTATCCAGTATGGCTCTTAATCAGTCCATTCATTTGCCTATCTTCTTTCCTAACCCACAAAACAAAGGGGAATTAATACGTCACTCTTTAGATGTGCGCAGACAGCTTAGATTCTACTTGGACAGGACTAAACCTCAAAGGAAATCTGAACAACAGCTGGTAGCATTTGCTGCAGGGACAGAGGGGAAAGCTATTTCAAAATAAACCATTTCAAAATGGATAGGCCACTGCATTCATTTCAGCTGTAAGCACCATGGAAAACCTATCCCACAGGGCATCAGACCCCATTCAACCAGGGCTGCATCTACCTCTACAGCCTTTCTCAGGGGCGTTCCTACTAGGGACAATCCTGGAAGCTGCTACCTGGAGTTCTGTACATACTTTCACCAAGCATTATCATTTGCCAATTTTCTCTAAATCCAGAGCTGGTTTTGCCACTGCAATCTTGCAGGGCCTTATAGCTGGTCCTAATTCTATTTAAATTCCTCCTCCCAACCTTAGCTTTGGGAATCTACCCAAATGTAATGACTGCAACAGTGAAACATGAAGAACATAGTGCAGTTGTGTACACTTAACATAAATGTAGATGTTGGAGTGTATTCACTGTTGCAGTCCTGGTTATCCTCCCTCCAACCCCCTTCTTCTTTTGGCTATACCTCTACTCTCACTTACTATGCTCTAAAAGCTTTTTGATGTGTTTGCTTTTTTGTTGGAGGTATATCCTTGTATTTATAGATTTGATTGCTTCCCATTAGGGGGGTACCTGACATCTGGGGCAAGAAAAACTGATGTAATGGCATCAGCTGCATGTTTTATACCCCTGACGACCTGACGTCATGGAAGAAGGGACAGCACCCGACTCAGGACCCAAGACTTTGTTAATCAGGCCAACTGAGGTCTACTTCAAGCAGATAATCCCAAATGTAATGACTGCAACAATGAATAACACTCTAACATCTACATTTATGGTAAGTGTACACAACTGTACTTTCTATCATAAAAAAAGGGCTATGCCATGTCTTGGATGGCAATTCTGCTACTAAATGGCATATTTCCTCTCCCCACAACCAGATCCATCTGTTTCCACCCATACTGTGAGTTACAAGCACAAGGTACAATAGAACCTTTGCCCCAAGAATTTGTGGGGAAGGGGTTTTACTACTGACTCCTTGTACCAAGAAAAGAGGGATAGTGGAAACCCATACCAAATTTCTCCTTACTATTTATTTATTTATTTATTTGCAGTTGGTTTACCAGGATAGTCCATTGGGCCAAAAGAACCCGTTTTCAATGGAGTCCTGGGGAGAAAAGCTCCAAATACAGACAAACAACATTTAATACATTTAGGTTCAAAAATTCAAGAAGCATTCAAAACAATGCAATCTGATGTGGAATAAATGTCAGGGGAATAAGTTAAAAGAGTAATGTTTTATGCATTCAAAAAAAGTTGTATAGACATAGGAAGAGTTACTAAACACTTTCATAAAGGTTGCCAATCTTCAGAATATTCTCACTACACATACTACTGCCTTTTATATTGCTTCACGCTTTTCTGGTATCTCTAGATCTGAAAGATGCATAGCTCTATACACCAAGTTGCCCAACTTGCAGGTGATTCCTCGGGCTTTGTTCTGGGTCATGACACTTTTGGTTTACTGCTTTGCCTTTTAGGCTCTCCACATCTCCAGGAGTTTTCAGTGACTGGTACAAGTGATTGCCTTCTGTTGAACTCTGAGAATCCAGATTTTCCCTGCCTAGATGATCTGTTGATTCAAGCTACTTTGCCACAGATTCTTCTGCAATACCTCCAGTTCACCCTCAACCTTCTCTTACAGTTGGGGTTCACAGCCATCTACAAGACTGTCTCCCTGCAACCAATACAGGGACTAGCTTTCCTGGTCTGCAAGCTGGATACAAAAAGATGCAGGCCTACTTGCCTCAGGAAAAAGTGCAGAGCCTTGTACACTATTTTCACAGCTTTGCCTCCCTCAGCCAAATAGATCCTAAGGGTGCTGGTATTCATGGCAGCTACTATCAGAATGCTTCCTGAAGTCAAACTTCATATGAGGAAAGTCTAATGGTACCTGAAAACAATGTGGTTTCAAAACTCCCACCCTCTAGATATAGCAATCCCTCTATTGCCTTGTTTCAAAAGGGAAATCTTGTAGTGGAAGGACTAGGTAACACTTAATCCAGGACTCCCCTTCATTCTTCCAGCCCCAATTCAGGAAGTGTACACAGATGCCTTGGGCAAGGCATTGGGAGTCTAGACAGGTACCCACAGAGTACAGTGCAGGTGGCAGCCAAAACTTTTAAAGTAACACATCAGCTTAAAGGAGATGAGGGCCCCTCATCCAAGCTCTTCAAGCTTTCTCTCATGCCTGAAAACCAGGTCCCCTGCAAGTGTTCACGGACTGCACAACTATCCTGTAGTACGTAAGCAAGGGGTAACTAGATCATGCCAGTTGTGCAGACTGGCACAGAGATCCTGGGATCTTGGTACCCAGAAAATGTTACTATTACCCACATACATCCAATCAGAAGACCAGTGTGTTGGCACATAAATTAAGCAGGACCTTGGAGGATCCCGATGAATGGACCCAGGTTTTCCTGAACATTCTTCAACTCTGGGGCATACTTCAGATACAACTGTTTTCCTCAGAAAACTGTAAGCAGCTTCCCTTTTTCTGCACCAGGGGCCCTTGGCCCTTGCCCCTCTGCCTGGAGTACAGATGCTTTCTCTTTTCAGTGGACATGGAAATTTCTCTATGCCTTCCAACAGTTCTAAAGGCTCAAAACGAAAATCCTAAACTTTTGCTTGTGACACCCTTTTGGCCAAGACCGCATTGGTTCCCTCCTCTTTTTAATCTAATCTGGGCATGTTCCACAAACTATCACTTCAAGCAGATTTCATCACACAGCAAAAAAGGGTGTCTACTACACCCCAACCTGTCTTCCCTGAACCCTAACCTTGTAAATGACAGGGTTCTAATTCCTTATAGATAGCATTTCTCCAAGGATGTAATTCCGGTTTTCAAAAGCCATAAGACCCACCACTTGAAAATCCTATGTCGCCATAGAGATGTTAAGGGCCGCAATAATTCAAAGGAACCTTCTATATTAAAATATTTGTGTGAGCTCATGCATAGAGGTCTGGCCAATTCTTCGTCAAAGCCCACCTGTCAGCAAACTCTACCTGTTTACACTCAATCCACCATTTATGTCTAGATCAGAGGTCAAGCTTTTCCTTAAACAGGTTCTGCATCTTAGACCACCACATCAGCCCATTGTCCCTCCTTTAGACCCCAACGTTGTTCTGGAAAAACTTACTTCACCCCCATTTAAAATTAGCAGCAGCATCAGCAAATCTCAAATTCTGCACATGGAAAACTATTCTTCCAGCTTCAGTCACTCATGGCCATTCCTCTCTTCCCTATCTTTCACAAAGATGGGGTGACCCTGAGGACTAGCTCTTTATTCATGACCAGAGTAGTGAGTGATCATTCTCTCAACCAAGCCACATACCTCTACCTTCTTTCTCAATCTGTAGAGTAGAGGGGAAAGCTTCAACATTCTATACATGTTCACAGAAAGCTAAGATTCTGTGTGGATAAAACCAAATCCATTCAAAAGGTCTGAACATCTGCCTATATAGCCAAAAACTCAAAATTAGGTCATGCAGCTTCTAAGCAAACCATTGCAAGCTGGATCTCTAAGGCCATCTCTTTGTTATCCTCTGCATTGCAATACCAGGGCCGTACTGGAAGCTACCACACCTTCACTAAACTTTACAGGCTTAATGCCTTTTCTAGGTCTATGGCAGCCTATATTAGGTCAGTCCTGTTTGGCCTCGCATAGACAGCTCTGCGGCTTATTAGCCAAGTACCATTACATTCCCTTCAGGTTTGGCAATCGCCCACTAGTCAAGAATACTGCATCAGTGATTTCAGTCAGGACATAGTAAAGGTGTGTAAGAACTTAATCACTGTGTAAGAACGTACCATCACAGTAAATTTAGGATTACTTCCTACCCTTTCTCCTCTTTGCTCATTTCTGCTAACTCTGTCTGGTCTCCCTTTGTTCCTACCTTGTGGATAAAACAGTAGAACAAGAGGACTTCTTGCCAGTTCATGCTTCTCCCCTCCGGACTGACAACTTATTTCTCAAGGGTCTTCAGGCTGCTGGATTGGAGATGATCTGAAGAATTAAGATTGTACATCTGCCTATATAGCCCTATGCTTGCAAAATGAGGTCCTATATCAGGCATACTATCCTGGGAAGATAAAGCTTTGGTACCCTGCCCGGCTGTCAGCAGGTGATTACCCACTAGTTATGAATACTGTAACAGTGATCACTAGGCCATCTGTTATGATAATTTCTTACACAACTGTACTTTATCAGACGATGGATAGAAGGCAAAGTGTTTTTTTATGGTAAAGTACAATAGTAAAAGTTCAGTTGAACATGAGTGATTATAGTTTGGTAACACCTCTGTACTCTTTTGTGTGTGTGTTTGAAATGCTTTAAAAAAAATTTGAACATTTTTTCGATGATGCAATAAATGCATTTCAGCATTTGAAGATCAGTAGAGTGCATATGAAATTCTAGCTTCTGTTCAGCTGCTGTCTCACATTCTTTTTGTGTTACTAATACTAGCTTTGTGTGGTAATGTGTGACTAGCTGCCACAATGTACATAGTCTATTGTGTTTGTAAGACAGTTTCCTTGTGCTTTAATCTTTCCTTTTTTCCTTTTTTAAAGTTATTGTGCTAAAGCTGCCTCTTACATGACTGTTAACTATGTTCTGAAACCCCTTTCCATATTTGTGCAGCATCATTTGATAGGTGCGGCTTAAACCCCTAGACTATGACATTCAGTTGGAATGTGACTTTACTAACAAACCTCAAAATATAGTGTGGCTGTAGGGGTGAATGTGAGGAGACTGAGACAGTGTGCCATTATCATAGTAGGCTTGGAAGTGTTTGTTTTTGTGCTTGCTTGTATGTAGACAAAACTTTGGATGGAGGATAGTTTGGCAGCCTTCTGTAAGGGTTTATCTTGGACTGGCTCAGTCTGTGGCATCCCCCCCCCCCCCACCGCATCTGCAGGAATGAGAGTTGCCAAACCGCTCTGCCAGTGACTCAAACTTCTTAATCTTCATTAGTCAATAAATATGTAGGCAGATGGGTTGCTAACTGGCTCATTGATAGAACCCATATAGGCAAAATAGGACCTCCAACAGCAGACTTGAAACCAGTGGTGTTCCACAAGGATCAGTCCTGGGACCTCTACTGATCAGTCCTGGGACCTGTACTGTTTGGCATCTATTTCTGCCAAGTACAAGCAAAAACTAAAGGTCTGTGGCTGAAAAAGTGTGCTGATAACTGCAAACTGTGAGCATTCATAGAATCTCCAAATGATGTCAACATCCTTCAAGAGGGTCTTACACAAATGCATTGGTGCCAAAGTCATGGCTTTAAACTCAATGCAAAAAATGTATCATCACTTTTGGTAAGAGAGGTGTTCCTGCTAACTACCACATTAGTAGTAACACCCGAAGTACACACTCTGAGAGACCTGGGCACACAGGTTGACAGCAACCTTACCTTTGATCACCATGTCTCTCCACAGTGGAAAAAAAAGGCATGCTACATTGCTCTTCTCATAAATGAGGGCACTGCCTCCAGAAAGAGGCTATAACCTCCCTGTATTCTTCCCTCATCAGGTCAATAATTGAGTACAGCGCCCATTTTAGTGTGCACCTTTCCAAGCACCTGCAGCAATTGGAGAGACTACAAAGGTTCCTCACAAGGAAAATTTAATGTCTTTTTGTTCTATGTGGATCATTTGAAATCACTGTCACTTTATTCTGTTTCATACAGACTACTCGGAGGCGATCTCTACCTTGCATATAAGGCAATCTCTGACCTGCTCTATTGGAAATGCATATCTACAAGTCAAATGGTACATGGGTTACTCACTCTAAACACCATAACCTGCTATATCACATTAACAGAGCCTGCTGGAGGGGACAGATTTGTCTCCCAGAGGTTACCACACCTTTGGAACAGACTCCCGCCTCATGTCAAACAGAGCACCTTATTGGCACTCTCCAAACTCAGTACTGGACGATTGGATGGGTAACTGTAAATTCAGCACAGGGGTTCCTCCTGTGTCCCTTTAGGACAGGAGCAATAGGTGCTGGTCTTTGAAATAAGGGTCGAACTTGGCTAGGCGTGTACGGGTCCTGAGGCCATTAGCCTAGTAACTTCCTATGACCATATCAGTAAAGCTGGCATATTAAAATCAGTAGTAGTATCTGCACTGTATCAGTAATATTTGTATCCACAATTTTTCCATGGTGTTCTTACTTCTCAAAAACACTTCAGCTGTGACCGCCAAGATCATTTGCTGGAGCATTTTGCTAATTTCCTGCAGCATTGTCTCAGAATTCTCTCTCATCCCTGATCTGGTAAGAGGCTGCTCATTGGCCATAAAAGCAGGGCTGAACACAACAGACAGTACACCTGTTCAACAGGTGAAACTTTTCCAGTCAGCCAGGCTCCTTCACCTATCAAATAATGCACCTCTGTGTCCAGCCTCACTAGGTCTTTGTTGCTGCTCTTTAGCATCTGTGGTGTCAGAGCAGTGCCAGTTTGCCTTGTGTTTTTCAGAAAAATTTTCAGTTTTCATGTGTTTTATTTTGTATTTCATTATTTTGTTCTAGAATATATTCCTAGTATTTTTTATTTCAGTTTCTCCAGTTTTACTTCAGGGTTTTCCTTCTTTTCTGATACCAGGCTTATCCCTTCCCCATTTTATTTCCCACATTTTTTTTATTTGTTTTTCAGAGTTTACCTTTTATCTTGCCATCATAGTTTTAACTGACAATTCCTTTACAAAAATGTCTGAAGGAGGGAATATTCCTCCCCAGGACATGTACACACTATGCATGTATTGTTTAGGTGAACACCACCACATCCAAACATACTTTTGAAGAGAATATTTGTAGTCTACCCTCATAAGTAGAGCAGACAGTGAAAAACTGTACTCGCTGGAAGTAGCTGTCTTCCTGTTACTTAGAATCTTTTACCTCTTCAACCTTCTTTAAAGGAGGCCATCAAAAAATGAAGACTGGTTATCACAGTTAACCAAAATCCACTGCAAGTGTTCCATATCCCTTACACAAGTCCCTAGCAGTGGTGGAACCTGTTCAAAAACAAAATTAAAATATATTTGACATGACTCTGCTCAGCTATTTCCAAAGACGGTTAAGAAATGTTTTTTTCTTTTTTTTTTTTTTTTTTTTTTTTTATTATTCTCTTCAGCTTTCACCATCAGCCCGCCCCTTGGGATCTGTATGGCCCATTTGTTACTGTTGGATGAGAGTTTTCTCCAATCCATTTATTCCTGTGAGATGAGCCTGATCACAAGGCTGTCATCCAGACAACCATCAGCACTTTTTTTATGTCCTTCCCAGGTTTCTTACTCATGTATGCCTTTGTAGTATCCAATGAGAAGGCACACTGGGAGACTGTCTGTTTAATTTCCATGCCTTCAAGTGTGACTCAACCAAAGCCCTGCCCCTCCTTCCATAGACAGCATTCTTGTGTGACCCTGGTCTCCACAATGGTTAATTCGTGGAGATGTGCCCAGGCAGATACCCTACCTCAGTCCCTTCCTGTGGAATGGGTGAGCCAACACAAGTCACTCTGTCAAATAAAGAGATTTAACTGAATCTTTTCTTCTAGGTTAGACAAGGGCACCACCCTCAGTCATGGTTTTGAGATCTCCTATGCCAAGGACTGCCTTTTCAATTTCCATGCCAGATATTGATTGACACAGGTAAGAAGAGGCCTGCTATGGACTAAAGAAAAGCATTTTGGTTCTACTTTTCCAGCTGCATCTGGCAACAGGGAGTTGGTCATGTTTATCCCTCCTACCCTGTGGACACTGGTATCACAGTTCCCTGGAGATGGTCTTAAGTTTAACTTCACATCATCATAGCGTTGATCTTGACATTGGGATCTGTGTTTATGCTGTCCTCTGCAATGCCATTTTCAGCACTGTATGAGTTGATGCTGACTTTACCCAGCATCTAGCTTATCCTTAGTGTTAATATTTCTAAAGCCTAATATGTCAGCATTAGGAGTATTTCTGGTGCTGGGTCTGATGCTGGGCCCTGGAGTTTTGGTGCCAGTGTTCAGACCAGCTTTTTCAGCATCTATACTGCGCCTGACCCTGTCGGCCATGAGATTTTTGTCATCCATCTTTTTAATATCTGTGCCAAAATCAAGTCTGGTCTCTACTTCCCCAAGGGTATTCACTAAATGCATCGCTCCTGTCATTGCCTTTTGCAGGATGAGGGGAGTTCAGACATTTTCTTATCTAGATGACCTGTTCATCTAGGCTTCAAACCCTGAGATTCTGATTCAGGACCTTCAGTTTACTGTTTGCCTGTTAGAAAGCATGGGGTTTACCATAAATTTTCAAGAAATCAGTCCTAGTTCCCTCACAGGGTAGTGTTTTTCTTGGTTGCAGGAACCAGACTGTGTCCACGTTGCATCCCTGCCTCCACCCAAGGCCCTCTATATGATTGCCTTTTTCCAATCCCTTCTTTCTCTAGCTTCAGTTTCAGCCAAGGATTTTCGCAGGGATCAAGGCTTACACCTTTCCTATGCTGCCTGTATTGCCAGGGTCCATATGAGAACTCCAGTGATGCCTCAAGTCAGTGTGGCTTCAGCACTGCCATCCACTGCATTTTCTGGTTTCATTCATTTCCTGTCATAAACTTGAGCTTCAGTGGTAGATTAATCTGCTTTCTCTCAACCCAACCTCCAGAGTCCCATCTCAAGAGTTCTTTTTGGATGACTTGAACAGGGGATGTGGAGTTTCCTTCAGTTCTCTCAGGGTCCAGGGTTTCTGACCTTCCCATCAGAGGTCAGATCACATTAACATCAGAGGTGGGAGCTCTCATTTTAGCTGTTCATGCGTTTCATTCTCTTTCTTCCAGGGCCTCTTAAAGTTTTGACAGACTATACCATAATAATGTATGTAAACAAGCAAGGGGGGAAGCGGTCCTACCTTTCTTTCAGGCACCATCTTTAGGTCTGGGATCTAGCTATCCAGTATCAAGTTACTCTTCAGACTGTCTACATTCCTTCAGAGCAGAATATAGTGGTTGACTGAGCAGGTCCAGCACACAGGCTCGTGAATGGATGTTTCGTAGAGATGAGTTTCTGGACATTGTCCATTGGTGGGATATTCCTCAGGTGGATCATTTTGCCTCCCTCTGAACAGGCCAATTCCTGTATTCTGTTCCAGAGTCTTAAGTCCTCTGGCTTGGAAGGTGGACTTCTGTCTTTTCCTTGGAAGGGGATGTTTCTGTAGGCCTTCTCTCCTCTTCCCCTAAATCCAAGGGTCCTACACAAGATTAAGCAGAACTCCTCCAAACTCTTGTTGCTGACTCCCTTTTGGTTAGACCGCATTAGTTCCCACCTTTTTTTTCACTTGGCCAGGAACAATCGTCACAAGTTACCTCAACAGGTGGATCTTTTCACACAAGACAAAGGGGTCTCTTATCAACGCGCACTTGTTCACTCTTCAACTGACACTGTGGGTGATAGGGTTTTGATCCCTTTTTATGCACCTCTTTTCTGAGGATGTGCTTAGGGTTCTACAGGAGGCCAGGAACACACTGTCAGGAAATTTTGTCTAAGTGGAAGATATTTTCTGTATGGTTCTTCTCTTGTAACCAAGATCCCTTTTCAGTGGGGATCCCTCAGGATGTCCTCTTGTATCGCTGTTGCAGTATTCTTTACTATAGGGAACTCCCGCCTAGGACAGCCAGATGTTTGGTCAGTATACCAAAACTCTATGAACTTGTATGCACCATACATCACACACACACATGCTTTTCCACACATAATGTTGGGTATAGAAGTGATGTACAGACAAAATTACCCATAACTTCTTTGCTGCCAGTCTGAATGCCATTATTGTTCATCCGTCTGAATGTCTTGTTGCTGTGCTAAATACCTAACTGTCAGATAAGTGCCCTGTTGTGTTTTCCCCCTTGGGTCTTGTATTTTATTTGCATACCAAGACATCATGTCATCCAGGAAGGGAAAATGTCAGTGTGGGAGACAGAGTCCCCATGAGGATCATCATGAACAGTCTCTCTCTTGGTTGGATGCCTCCCATGACCATACCTTCTTGTAGTATTTGTAAGGCATTTGTACCGAAGGCACTTGGAAGCAGTTAGTCTTCACTGCCATTTATTTTAAAAACTAGTGGCTTAAACAGTTAGCCCATAGTACCATAGCACCATAGCAGAATCCATTAACCCCAAGATACTCCCACTAGGTAAGAAGGCCAAGAAGTCTCGGACGGATTCATTAGCTGTCCAGCCTCGACCAGACATCTCTCTAGAAGTGGGTAATAGCTCTATAGCCCATCCAGCGTTTACATTAGATTCCTATGCAACAACTCAGTGGGAGGCCAGCATGGATGCATCTTTTCACATGTCTCCTGAGGGTTTGCAGGCATCTGCTCTAGACGTCAAGGGGTGAACCACAGTTGATTCTTGGAGGGTTCTAGAGCGATTTTGCAGCTATTGGTCAGGGATGGAGGTTACGGGTACTCTTATTGAATCTTGTGAATTGTTGGAGCTTCCGGTATTTGTCAGGGCTGATGTCCCTTCAAAAAAAAAAGACAAAGCATGTTTTGGTCCATCCTAAGGATCCTCAAAGGGAATGGCAAAAGTTTACTCAGGGTTCGTTTCCTGTGTTGATGGTCCTGAAGCTTCCTCATGTGGTTTTGGTGCCTGCTCTTCCTTGGACCTCTACCCCATCTAAACAGCCTAGACAACTGGATTCCTCAGATGAGGATTCAGAATTTGATGAGGTGTCCTTGTCCTGTTCTTCACAGATACTTCACCTTTGACTTATGGTTCTCATGAGGAGTAGTCTTACTCTTGAGTCTCCTTTTGAGGAATTGTCCTTTGGTGACACAATTGCTAGGATGAAGGAATGCTTTAAGTGGGATTCTTAAGTGTCTGATTTTCAGAGGAGATATGAGTTGCTTCAGGTGGATCCTCCTAAAGCCCTTGCAGTTCCTTCTGTGTTTGCTGCCTTGTTAGAAGCTTCCATTGCTGCTTTAAGGTCTCCTGATTCTTAGCTTTGTGCTCCTCTGAAACCTAATAGGTTCTGTAAGGTCTCTGAGGATTGCCAGTTTTTATTTGTGTCCTCCTGCTGGTACTGCTGTGGTGTCTGTCTCTTCTGGCAAACCTTCCAAGCTCTTGCCCTATTCAAAACTTTTGCTGTATAATAAGGATAGTAGGGCAATGGAGAGGATTGTTAAGAAGGTTTGCACTGTTTCTACTTTGGCTTCTAGTGTAAACCTTCTTAACAATCCTCTCCATTGCCCTACTATCCTTATCTGTTTCTGCTTTGGCCTTTAGACCCGCTGTAGTGGTGCTGCGGCAGCGTTGTCGCCTCACAGCAAGATGTTGTCGCATTCGATTCTCAGCTAGAGCGTCTTCTGTGTGGAGGCATGCGTGAATGGGCGTGCCTTCATTGAAGGTTGTGCGTCGGCTGATAACTCAGCACGTAAAAATCCACTACCAAACATTAGCGGACCGGAGTTCCGCTGTGGCAACCCCTCAGCCGAAAGACACAACTGCTACTTTGACCTTTAGGGCTACTAAGTACTAGACCTACATGACCACCTCTGGTCTTTATTGCTAAAGCTTGTCAGGTTATTTCTGACCTCCCTCATTCTGAAGGGCAAGTCTTCTGCCTTATCTATTTTAGGTTGTACTTAAGTGGCTCACCACTCTATCAAGTGTAGTTATGGTGCTACTGATGCCTTTTCCAGGACTGCAGCTTTTGGGTTTGTAATGAGGTGCTCCATTCTTTGCTTGAGGACATTAAGGCCATGTTTTTGGATGCTCCTTTGGATAGTAAACATCTTTTTGCGATTGTTGCTGCTGACCTGTTTGTCTCCAAGAAAAAGGCAAAGTCTTGCAGGAACTTTAAATATAACTTGGTCTCCCCTAGCCCTAGGTTTCAGAGGAGTTATCCTTCTAGATCTGCTTTTCTCTGCAGACAGCCCCACCAGGCTGCTTCCAGCCCTTCAAGGGCAGGAATAGTGGTAAGCAAGCCACCTCTGCAAAGGCTTCTCAAACTCATGTGGCCCAGAAGCCTCCTTTATCTGATAGGTCTGCTTCTGTTTGACAATTTCTCCCCCCTACTGTTGGACCAGGTTTCTTTGCCCCTTCGGCTTTCCCTTTGTCTTCCAAATTGGCTTCTCATCACTTCAGACTCGCGGGTTCTTTCTGTCATTCGTTAGGATTTGCAGCATGGTATGGAAGTCTCACTCCTTTTGCAGGGATTCCAAATCCTCCTCTAGAGCAACTTCCTAATTTCCTGGAGGTCCTGTGGTCCCTTGTGACCCAAGGAACCATTCAGCCTGTTCCCCCTTCCCGAGTGGGAAAGGGCTTTTCTTCCAGGATGTTCCTGGTTCCTTGAAAGGAGGGCACTTGAGACCTATTTTGGATGTCTCCCTGCTCAACATCTTTCTCAGTGTCCCCTCTTTCCAGATGCTTACTCTTCAAACTCTGATGTTCACTGTTGCAGTCCTCACATTTGGGTTATCTGCTTGCAGGTAGCTGTCAGTTGGCCTGATTATCAAAGTCTTGGTTCCTGCGTCGGTTGCGGTCTCATCTTCCATGATATCAGGTAGTCATGGGTGTAAAGCATGCAGCGGACGCCATTACATCAGTCTTTCTTGCCATGCGGTGTCCGAAGCAGTTCGCAAGTGCCTGTCGGCTGACTCCTGAAATATTCATTTTCGAGTTTCAGATCTGAAGTCTTCAGCTAAGCTAAGTACCCCATTGGGGATCCTTTTTCTTGCTCTAAACCGATGTCAGTAAAAGTTAACAATTGTATTTCTTGTGGAAAGCAAATACCTCGTAAAGACTTTCATTCGTACTGCATTCCTTGCCTCTAGGCCCAGACCACTACGTACCTCGCTGTCAGTTTTGTGCCTTTTTCAAACCTCGTGCTATTCGTCGTCTGTTCATTTTTGCATCTAAATATTTTGATACTCTGTTCAATTATCCTGAAATGGCTTCGGTAAGCCACCCGACTACCGACATTCCAAAAAAACGCAAAGATAGACAGACCGCATAGGTTCAAAGCTGCTGCCAATGCTTCTGTTAAGCTAGCCACCAGTTCGCCGGTACTCAGTGAGGTGCTTTCTCAGCCCCTGTTACCCGCTACTTCAGATGCGCAAGCCTCTACTGAGACTCATTTGGAGTCAGGTATGCTGAGAGATGCTGCTTTGACTGCGGAACCTCAGATGTCTCTACGTTGGATGGGTCTGGAGCCGCTGTGCCAGGCACTGGCTTCTGAGGATGTATTCAGGCCTACTGACTTGCATATTAAACAGACGCCATTTTCTTCAAGGCCTAAAACTTGATCCATGCCTAGGAAACAGACGCCCAGGCCCCTATGCCTAAAAAACGAATAAGAATGGCTGAAGACCTTATTACTCTAATCAGGGGAAGCCACCCTTCTCCTTCTGAGACCTAGGATTGATTTTCCTTATGATTCTTCTGATCAGGATTCTGAAATTTATGTTTTCTGTGATGACCAGGAGTTGCCCTTATCTACCTATGATGATTCTGATGCAGAGGACTCCATTCCCTCTGCTTCTCCTCCAGAGGATTTCTCTTTTGGTGAAACCTTGCATACTCTTAGGGAGCATTTCCGCTGGGAAAGCCAGGATTACTCTGACTCCAAAAAGAGGCTTAGGGAATTTTTACTCCTTCCTCAATACAGGCCTTTAGTCATCCCTCCTGTACTGGACATTGTAGATGCCTTCTCTGAATCTAGCCTGGCCCCTGAGTCTTTACCTCTTGCTCCCAGAAAACCTGACTGCATTACAGGGTACCTGACTCTCACAAGTTCCTCTTTAAAAATCCTACTGCAGATTCTGAGATCATTTCACAGGGACCCAAGGGCATTAAGGCTACTACTGCCAAAAACCCTAACCCTCTGATAGAGATTCCAGGGCCCTGGATAGATGGTGGTAAGAAGGTATACACTTCTTCAACTTTGGCCATTAGGGCATTAAACTGCCAGTTCATATGTTACAGCAACATATTGGATTGCTTAAACAGAAAATGATGATGATTCCTGACTGCTGAAAATAAAGAATTACAGGATTTGATGCATTCTGCTGAACAAGTTGGAAAACATACTTTGCAATATGGTTTTGATTCATTAGAGGCATCTTGCAGGGCTGCTGTCACTGGGTCTGCCCTTAGAAGGCATGCTTGGTTTAAGGAGCAATCTTTGCCAGATCATGTTAAAGCTAAATTACTGGATGCTACCTTAAACCAAGACCGCCTGTTTGGCAACAAAGCAAAAGTACTTAAAAAGATGGAGGAAAAAGCTAAATTTATGCAAACTGTTAAAGATTTCCTGCAAGTACAGCCTCCCAGATTCAGTAGGCATTGGCCTTCTAAGAATTGGTCCTTTCCTGCATCTTCCAGGCCTTCAGTCCAAACCCAGAACCAGCAGAACCCACAGGCTTCAGTCCCAAGGTATTCACTACTCCCAGCTTTGGAAGTGGGAGCCCCCCACTACTTAGGCCTCTAAGACACCCCCTATGGTAAACTGTCACAATGACTTAACTTTAAACCTTCCAAGCCCTGCTCAACTGACTGCTCCTTTAGCGGGAAAAATTGCTCTGCATGCAAAAAATTGGGAACTCAGTACCCAGGACAAATGGGTTTTAAATAGTTTCCCAAGGATACAGATTCCACTTCCACTCCTTACCAACCCTAAATGGTTGGCCAGACCTTCCCCCAAATCAGTGGGCAGAGGCTCAAAGGCAAGTTCTCTCTCTTCTAATCAGGGCTATTCAACCTGTCCCAGAAGAAGAATGGGGCAAAGTTTCTACTCAAGACTGATCCTGGTACCCAGAAAAGGCAATTCCTGGCGTCCTGTTCTGGACCTGTCTATCCTAAACACTTTTTTGGAAATCCCAAAATTCAAAATGCTAACTTCATCAGCTGCTTCCCATGCTTGGCAAAAATGCCTGGTTGGCAACACTGGATTTAAAGGAAGCCTACCTGCACATCCCAATAAGAGAATCTTGCAGAAGATAACTGTGCTTCAGAGCAGGCTACATGCACTATCAGTTCTCTGCACTGCCCTTTGGCTTATCTACTGCGCCCAGGGTATTCACAAAGTGCCTAGCTCCAGTCATTGCATTTTTCAGGCAAAGAAGTCTTCAAATATACCCATACCTGGACGATTGTCTAATTCAGGCAGAAAGCCAGGACATACTATTAAATCATCTGGCATTTGTAAAGAAATTACTAACTTATCTAGGGTACACCATAAACTAAAAGAAATCACATATAGTACCCTGTCAACAAATTGTATTCTGGGAGCAAGCCTGAATACAACTTCCCAAATGGCCTACCTCACGCCAAAGAAACAAGTTCATTTGACAGCCTACTTCAACCTACTGACCACAAAGGCCCAGCTATCTGGAAGGAAAATATTGCAAGCCTTGGGGTTCATGGCCTCTTGCATTCTACTAATTCCATATGCAAGACTGCATATGAGGAAACTACAGTGGTATCTAAAAAGCCTATGGTGTCAACATTCTGAGGACCTAGAATCAATGATCCTATCATACCTTGTCTAAAGATAGAGTTCCTTTGGTGGGCAGAGGCCTGCCACCAAAACAAGGGACTGTCATTCACTCTACCCCCTGCCGTCCAAACCCTAACAGATGCATCAGACTATGCATGGGGGGCTCACTTGGCAGGGTAGTGTATTCAGGGCAAATGGAACCCAAGTCAAATGCACCTGCATATCAGTCAAAAATAAGTGTTAGCTGTACAGAATGCTCTGACAGCCTTCAAGGACCACATTCTTCCAGGACAATTATTGCTAAAGATGGACACCACTGTTATGTGGTACATAAACAAGCGGGGGGAACCCACTCATACCCTCTCTGCATTCTAGCCATGGCTCTGTGGAACACAGCCTTGAGCTACCAAGTGCACCTACAATCTCAGTTCCTGTCAGGCAAACTAAATACACTGGCAGACGACCTACTAAGCAGAAATCTCATGGACCCACATGAGTGGAAAATGGAACCAAAGATGTTCAACATGTTGACAAACAAATGGGGGAGCCCAGAGATAGACCTGTTTGCCTCCCCTCAGAACTACCAATTGGATAAATTCTGCACAAGGACTCCCCACAAACAGGTTTGTCCAGGTGAAGGACAGGGCATCCACTTTACAAGCTCATCAGTTTATGCCTTTCCACCTCTGCCTCTCCTCTCCAAAGTGCTACTAAATATCAAACAGGACAAACCAAGGACAATACTGATTGCAACAGACTGGCCACGCCAGCACTGGTACCCCCTTTTGCCCAGTCGGACAGTGCTGCAACCATGGCACCTGCCTCAGACCCCTTCCCTGCTATCCCAGCAAGCAGGCCAGATTCTGCACCCTTAGCTTCAAAACCTGAACCTTGCAGTTTGGCTAAATTCCCTGAGCTCACCTCTAACAACCCTGTAAGCAGGTGCTGGATGGCATTTTTGAGGCAAGGAGGCTTAGTAAAAGAAAATCCTATTCAGAAAAGTGGAAAAGATACTGTTCTTGGAGCCAGGCTTAGGGGATGGGCACAACGGTGCACAGCTTACCTCCATATTCTAGATTATTTAACAGAAATGCTCCACAAGGGCTTATCATTCTCTTCGATTAAGATTCATGCCTCTGCCATTTCAGCACATTATAATACTGAGCCCACTTCTCTTCTCTCATTCCCTGCTAAAACAATTCCTTAGAGGGGCCAAAGATTTAAGGACCCACCCCCAGGAGAGCTCCCACTCCAACCTGGGACCTTAACTTTGAGTTGGAAACCCCCCCCCCCCCCCCTTTGAACCAGCTGCAACAGCAGAGTTGAAATTCCTTTCTTGGAAAACAGCCTTACTTATAGCCATCACTTCTGCAAGAAGTGTGTCTGAACTGCAGGCTGTCGTGGCAGTGGAACCCTTCATTATCTTCCATGCGGACAGGGTTTCCCTCAGGACTAAATCCGTCCTTTATGCCCAAGGTGGTGACTAGTGTGGCTCTATTTATTTGCCTTCTTTTTTTCCCTAATCCACAAAATAAGGGGGAAAGGATACTGCATTCTCTGGGCATGCAGAGACAGCTTAGATTCTGTTTGGACAGAACTAAGCCTCTCAGAAAATCTGACCAGATGCTAGTTAGCTTTGCTGCAGGGGCAGAGGGAAAGGCCATTTCAAAGCAAACCATTTCCAAATGGATAGCCCTTTGCATCCATTTCTGCTACAAGCATTATGGAAAACCTACCCCACAGGTGATAAGATCACATTCCACCAGGGCTGTATCTACCTCCACGGCATTTGTCAGAGGAGTCCCTACCAGGGACATACTGGAAGCTGCTACCTGGAGCTCTCTACATACTTTCACCAAGCATTACCACCTGTCTGTCTTTTCAATATCCAGTGCTGAATTTGCCACAGCAGTCTTGCAAGGTCTGATTGCTAGTCCTAATGCTCTTTAACTGCCTCCACCCTTCCTTAGCTTTGGGAATCAACCCAAATGTGATGACTGCAACAGTGAAACACGAAGAACATAGTACAGATGTTCGTGTTACCCTGCTGCAGTCATCACACTTGGATTATCCTGTCGTCAGGTGGTCCCGCAGTCGGCCGGATTTCCAAAGTCTTGGTCCGACGTTGGTTGCTGTCGCCTCATCCCTGACGTCAGTGCGCCAGGGGTACATATATTGCAACAGACGCCATTTTCTTCAGTCTTTCTTGCCGTGTGGTGCCCGAAGCAGAAGCAGTTTGCAAGTGCCGGTCGGCCGACTCTTGAGATTTTCGAATTCGAATTTCAGACCGAAGTCTTCTATAAAGCTAAGTACCCCTTTGGGGAAACTTTTCTTGCCTCAGACCGATGTCAGAAGGCATACTCAATGACTTGCACCTCAGCTGGCCAAACAAAACTCTTTTGTCAGCCCCCTTGGGGGGAAAACTAGCACTTTTTGCAGACAACTGGCACATGGTCATAAAGGACAAATGGGTCCTAGACATAATTTTACGAGGATACATATTCCACTTTCACACCTTGCCAATGAAAAGAGGAATGCCAAACCTGCCACAAAATCAAAGGGCAGAGGCTCAAAAACAAATTACAGCTCTCATGGCCATGAGAGCCATTCAACGGGTACCGACTCAAGAGCAAGGCCAAGGATTTTATTCAAGGCTCTTTCTAGTACCCAGAAAGGACAATGCTTGGAGACCAATTGTGGACCTTTCAAATCTAAACACTTAAAGTCCCAAAATTCAAGATGCTAACACTACAGCAGCTACTTCCCATGTTGGGTAAGGAAGCATGGCTGGTAACGGACCTCAAGGAGGCATACCTGCATGTCCCTATCAGACAAATTTGCAGAAGATACCTCCGTTTCATTGTAGGTTCAACCCATTATCAATTCTCTGCACTGTCCTTTGGCTTATCTACTGCGCCCAGAGTTTTCACAAAATGCCTGGCACCAGTAATTGCATTCTGCAGACAAAGAGGAATTCAAATATATCCATACCTGGACGACTGCCTCATCCAAGCAGAAAGAAAAGACATTCTCTTACATCATCTGGCCTTTGTGAAGCATCTACTAAATTGTCTAGGGTACACAGTAAACTAAAAGAAGCCAAAACTGGTACCCTCACAAAAAATGACATTCCTGGGTGCCAGCTTGGACACAACAGCCCAGAGGACTTATCTTACACCAAACAAGCAACTACAACTGACTCAATATTTCAAGACGATGGCAACAAAGACCCAATTAACTGCAAGAAAAATTCTGCAGGCTTTGGGCTTCATGGCATCTTGCATTCTGATAATACCATTTGCAAAACTGCATATGAGGAAATTACAGTGGTACCTTAAAAGCGTATAGTCTCAGCACAGCCACAGCTTGGACACAGTGATATCTCTCATTCCCTGCCTTCAACAGGAATTTCTATGGTGGTCACAGGCATGTCACCTCAACAAGTGTCAGCCTTTCACCTTGCCCCCAACCAGGCAAACTATCACAACAGATGCTTCAGACTATGCCTGGGGGGCACACATGGCAGGGCAATGCATTCAAGGCCTATGGACTGCAGAACAAAGAAAACCTGTACAGAAAGCTCTGACAGCCTTCAAGGATCTACTACATCCAGGACAACTTGCAATAAAGACGGACAACACCACAGTAATGTGGTACATAAACAAACAAGGGGGCACACATTCCTACCCTCTTTGCAGGCAAGCAATAATCTTATGGAACACAGCTCTGGCCTACCAAGTCCAGTTACAAGCTCAATTCCTGCCAGGACAGAAAAACATATTGGCAGACAACCTAAGCAGAAACATCAAAGATCCCCACGAGTGGAAACTAGACCCACAAATATTTACAATGATAACTCAAAAATGGGGCCTTCCGAATATAGACCTGTTTGCCAGTCCTCAAAACTACCAACTGACCAAATTTTGCACAAGGACATTCCACCATCAAGCTTGGAAAGTGGACACTCTCGCCTTCAGTTGGAAAAACCTGACAGCATTTGCCTTTTCTCCATTACCTCTTCTCACAAAGGTTCTTTTGAAGGTCAAAAAGGAGCAACCACGACTGATTCTCATAGCCCCATACTGGCCACGCCAGCACTGGTACCCGCTATTGAAGAATATGGCTCTCAGCCCACCATGGATATTGCCTCATATACCTCATTTACTCATGCAGCAAAGCAAACAGATTCTACACAGCCAGCTAAAAACCTTAAACCTGGCTGCATGGCAAATCTATTAAACATCCAACCAGCCCCTCTTTCACAAGCAGTTCTGGATGTTATTCTGGAAGCCAGGAGGCCAAGCACCAGGAAGGCTTACTTGGACAAATGGAAAAGGTTTTCTGCCTGGAACCAAGCTAAAGGCCAAGACACAACTCAGCCTCATATGCCTCACATTCTGCAGTATTTAGCTGAGATGTTGCACAAAGGACTTTCCTTCTCCTCAATTAAAATCCATGCTTCAGCTATTTCAGCTCACTACGACACAAATCCACCTTTATTTTCACATCCTCTTCTAAGACAGTTCCTCAGAGGGGCAAAAAACATTAGACCACCTAGAAGAGCTCCTACACCAACATGGGACCTCAACTTTGTTCTGGAAAAACTAACGTTACCTCCCTTTGAACCAGCTTTCTCTGCAGACCTTCAGTTCCTATCCTGGAAGACTGCCCTGCTCCTGGCAATAACTTCTGCTAGGAGAGTCTCAGAATTACAGGCACTAATGGCAGTGGAACCTTTCCTCATTTTTCATCAAGACAGTTTCTCTACGAACTAATCCTTCCTTCATGCCTAAGGTGGTTTCCAATGTAGCTTTAAATCAAACCATCCACCTACCCACTTTCTTCCCCAATCCACAGAACAAAGGTGAGAGACTCCTGCATTCCTTGGACATTCACAGGCAGCTTCGTTACTACTTGGACAAAACTAAGGCTTTCAGAAAAACTGACCAGCTCTTTGTATCCTATGCTACAGCTTCTCAAGGGAGGGCTATATCCAAACAAACCATTTCTAAATGGATAGGCCATTGCATACGGTTCTGTTATACCCATCATGGGAAACCAGTCCCTCATACCATTAGATCCCACTCTACCAGGGCAACAGCCACCTCTACAGCCTTTCTCAGGGGGGTTCCTACCAAGGAAATTTTAGAAGCTGCAACTTGGAGTTCTGTACACACCTTCACCAAACACTATCACTTACCTCTTTATTCTAAGTCCAGGGTGGGCTTCGCCACTGCAGTTCTGCAGGGCCTCATTGCCTCCACTAACCCTCTATGATACCTCCACCCTACCTTAGCTTTGGGACTCAACCAAAGTGTGATGACTGCAGCAGGGTAACACGATGAATATAGTACAGTTTTGTACCTACCATAAATGTAGATGTTCGAGTGTTCACCCTGCTGCAGTCCAGGTTACCCTCCCTCCAACCCCTCTGATCTACTGGCTAAATCTCTGCTATGCCTTACTGATGTATTTGCTTATAGCTGAAGGGATTTTGTGTTTGTACAGTGTTCACACCATTTGGTACTAATTTTGATCACCTTTTTGGGGGCATCTGACATCTGGGGCAAGAAAAACTGAAGAAAATGTCGTCTGATGCAATATATGTACCCCTGGCGCACTGACGTCAGGGATGAGGTGACAGCAACTGACGTCGGACCAAGACTTTGGAAATCCGGCCGACTGCGGGACCGCCTGACGACAGGATAACCCAAGTGTGATGACTGCAGCAGGGTGAACACTCTAACATCTACATTTATGGTAGGTACAAAACTGTACTTTGTGTACACTTAGCATAAATGTAGATGTTGGAGTGTATTCACCGTTGCAGTCTTGGTTACCCTCCCTCCAGCCCCCTGACTTCTCTTGGCTCTACCTTTTCTTCTTTTTGGGCATATATTATATCATGTGTATTTGCTTTTTGCTGGGGGTGTACCATACCATATAATTGTTTCCTATTGTGTGGGCACCTGACATCTGGGGCAAAAAAACCTGATGTAATGGCGCTTGCTGCATGTTTTATACCCCTGACAAACTGACATCATGTAAGAAGCGACTGCATCCAACGCAGAAATCCGAAGACTCTGGTATTCAGACAGGCTGATGGCTACCTGCAGGCAGATAATACATATGTGATGACTTCAGCAGTGAATGCACTCAGACATCTACATTTATGGTAAGTGTACACGACTGTACTTTTCTGGGCATTGTCCATCCATAGGATATTCCTCATGTAGATTTTTTTGCTTCCTCTCTGAACAGGCAGGTGTCTCTTCTGTTCCAGAGGGCCAAAACATCTAAAATGGAAGACTGATGCCCTTTCTTTCCCTTGGAAGGGGGCATTTCTTTACGCTTTCCCTCATCTTCCTTTCCTTCCAAGAGTCATGAAGAGATTCATCTGGACTCCCCATAATCTGGCTAGCAGCTCCCTTTTGGCCAAGACAGTACTGGTTCCCCCTTAATACATCAGCCAGGGTTAAACACCACAAGTTACCTTACCAGTTGGACCGCCTCACACAGGACAAGGGGTCTCTCATCCATCCTCATTTGTCCACTCTTCAACTGTCACTGTGGGTGATAAGGTTTTGACACTTTCAGGCACCTTTTTCTGAGGACATGCTCTGGGTTTTACAGGAGGCAAGGAAACCTTTGGCCAGAAAATCTTGTATGTTCAAATGGAAAAGCTTTTATGTCTGGTGCCATGCTCGTAACCAGGACCCTTTTTCAGATGGGGGGGGGGGGGTGTCCCTTTGGTAGTCTCCTGTTTGTGTGAGTTGCTCCAGTCAGGCTTGGCCTATTCTTCTGTGAAAGCCCATTTGTCAACCTTTCCTGCTGGTCTGCCCTCGAATCCTCCCTTGGCTTCTCATGTTGAGGTTAAACAACTTAAAGGCATCCTGCATTTTTGGCCTCCAAGGAAACATATTTCTCCTCCTTGGGACCTTGTTTTTGAAAAAGTGATTCTGGCTCCTTTTGAGCCTGCAAATTTTGATTCTTTGTAACATCGTACCTGGAAGATTGTCTTGTTTCTGGCTCTTTTGCTCAGAGAGTTTCCAAGCTTCAGGCCCTTATGGCCATTTCTCCTTTTTTGGTTATTCAGAGATCTGGTGTCCCTTCATTAACCTTTTATGCCCAAGGTAATAAATGAGTTGTCCTTGAATCATTTAGTACAACTTCCTCCCTTTTTCTTTGCTCAGTCTGCTAGTGAGAGGGTCTTGCATACCTTGGATTTGCACAGACCGCTGAGGTACTATTTGGATAAAACTAAGGTAATTTATAAGTTTGATCAGTTTTTTGTTTCTCTTCATCCCAGGACATTGGGTTTGGCTGTTTATCTCCTTCTGGATATCTAAGGCCATTTTTTTTGTTCTTTTCATGAGAAATTTTTGCTTCTATTAGAACTCATTCCACTAGGGCTGTTGGCTCTCCTGGTACTTTCTTCAAAGGGTCGGGCACCAGATCCATCTCTGAAGCTGCTACTTGGTCTGCAGTGTATACCTTTACTAAGAATTATAAGTTGGTTATGGTTTCTAGGGCCAGAGCAGGTTTTGCTAGAGCTATTTTGTACAGGCCTATTAAGGGCTCTTCTCAGCCTTCCGCCTCCCATTCTGTTTCTTGAGCTTTTTTACTCTCCCTGTATTAAAGAATACTACAACAGTGATATAGAAAGACACAGTACAGTTGTGTAAAATCTTGCCATAACAGTAGATGTCTTTCTCTTTACTATTGCAATATTTTTTCTGTCCCTTCAACCTCCTGTTGTTCCCATTTGTTTTGCATTCCCTTCTGGCTAAAAGGGTCTCCTTTTTTTTCTTCTGCATTTTCTCCTTTTGGATGTGCATGGACTACTTTGACCTATGGAGATGGTTTTCAATTGGTGCAGTTCATTTCTGGTTTACTGAATCCATACATTACTTGTATGCCCTTCGTTCTGTGTGGGAAGCATGTGTGTGACAAACGGCACATACAAAGTCATAAGGCTTTGGTATACTTGACAAACAGGCTGTCCTAGGCAGGAGATCCAACAGTGAAGGACATCTGCTGTTCTGGTAAGATTTTACACAACTTTACTTCTCTCCTATTTGTGTGAATTTCTCCATGCCAGGTTAGCATATTCTTCAGTTAAAACTCATCTCTCCACTATTTCTGCTTGTTTGCCCTTGACTCCACTTTTAGCCTTTAGGTTTGAAGTTCATTTCTTAAATGCTTCCTTCATATCAAGCCTGTCAGGAAGGCTGTTCCACCTTCTTGGGATAGCAGGTTTGTTCTTGAAAAATTGACTCTCGTCTTCTTTGCTCTTGGCCCTTCAACTAAGAGTATCTGAGCTTCAGGCTCTTATGGATGTTCCTCCTTTTTATGTTTTTCATAGGGACAAGAGTGTCTCTTTGTACTAATCCTTCCTTTATGCCAAAAGGGGGTCAATGGTTGTCTCATCAGTCTGTTAATTTTCTATCCTTTTCCTTCTCCACAGTCTGCTAATGAGAAGTTTCTTCACATCATGGATTTGAATTGGCAGCTCAGCTATTATTTGGATGAGACTAAGGCCATTTCTAAATCTGAACAACTTTTTTGTTTTCTTTTATCCCAGGTCTTTGGGTTTGCCAGTTTCTGAACTGATTATCTCTTCCTGGATTTCTAAGGTCATTTATTTTTGTTATTCCTTTCATGGTAAATGTATTTCTACCACTTTAAAGGCTCATTCTGCCAGAGCTGTTTCTTCCTCTGATTCCTTTTTCAAAGAACTGGATATCAATTCCATCCTTGAGGCTGCTTCTTGGTCATCTGTCAATACCTTCACTAAACATTACAAGTTGGATGCTTCTAGAGGAAGAGCTGGCTTTGCCAGAGCTATGCTGTATGGGTTTCTAGAGGGCTCTTCAGTGCCTTTCTCTTCTGGGTTTCCTCTTGAGCTTTTGTACTCTCCTTGCATCAGGAATAGTGCAGCAATGATGTGGAAGGACATAGTACAGTTGTGTAAAATCTTACCATAACAGTAGATGTCCTTCTCTTCACTGTTGCAGTATTTGCTCCCTACATCCTCCCCTTTTTGCTCTGCCCTGTTTCTGTTGCCATCCTGGCCAGGGATCATTCTTTTTTTTTTTTCTTTTTCTGGATGCATATATTCTACCTGGTCTCAAAGGACATTCTGTTCCCAGTGGGGATTTTCATTTCTAAGGTATGTACATTACCTTTATGCCCTACGCCTTTGTGCAAGGAGCATACATGTGATGTACGACATCTATAGATTCTAAAGGCTTTAGTATACTGTCCAGACATTGGGCTGTCCTTGTCAGGAGATCCCTTATGTCAGGAAAACTGCAACAGTGAAGAGAAGGACATTTGTTATGGTAAGATTTTACACAACTGTACTTTCACATGCAAATGGTAATACATAGTATTTCCCTCAGAATTCCCCACTGCAGGCATGGAGGATGAGGATAGTGACTCCCACATTTCACCAGTTGACCCCAAGATTGTAGAGGTCTTGAGGCTGTGCAGTAGAAGTGAGAAGGCTCATGGACGACGTGTCCTCCCAACAATGGAGGTTGCAGAAGTGGCAGTTATACACAGCAGTTTGGAGGGGTTGTCTCTCTGCTGTAAAAATTCTTGGGAGATGGCACCACAGCTTCTTGGAATAATCCTGCTAAACTGGTTTTTAATCTCTAGAAGACTGACTGCACCCTTCCACTACTGAGAGTAGAATTTCTGAGCAGTAACACCTAAGCTTAACATCCTTGTCTATGCAGCTGCCCTAAAATGGCTGCAACCCAGTAGAGCCCATTTGTCAATCCATCAGATAAATAATCCAGTGTAGCAGACACATAAGGGAAGTGTGTTTGTAGTCTCTTATGATGTCCTTCCATATTACTGTTACAGTATTCTTTAAGTAAGACATTTCCTGCCAAGTATACCAAAGCATTTAGTTATTGTAGGTCACATTTATGCTTCCCACACAAAGCATAGGGCATAAAGGTGTTGAACAGATGCAGACACTAGAACCTCCTTGCCACCAGTCTGAACACCATTGCTGAACATTGGTCTGAACTGCTGTGCTGGTATCAAGCTGTGTTTTCAAATAAGTTCCCCATAGGGGGTTCTTCTCTTGCTCTTATTTATTGTAGTTATTGTGTTCATGTCATCCAGAAAGAGAAAATGTCAGTGTAGGAGGCAGAGTCCCCATGAAGACCATCGTAACCAGCGTCTCTTCTGTTTGGGTGCTTCCCACAATCGTACGCAATGCTCTCTATGCCAGGCATTTGTGTCCAAGACCTTTTGCAGTAGTCTCTCCTTATCCATATACCTAGAGAACCATTATCTGAAGTTGTTGGTTTAGGGTGCTGTGTTGGAATCCTCCCATCCCAAGGGCCAGTCGTATGCCAAGAAGGTCAAAAAAGTTGCTTCTAATCTGGGTGCTGCCTGGCCTCCCCTGGATGTCTGTCTTAAGGCTGGTGGAAACCTGATGGACCATCTGGTAGTTGCTTGGATTCATCTGCTGCTACCCTCATCAGAGGCTGGCATGGATCTAGCTTATGGTAAGTCTTTGGAGGATGTTCAAATGTTTGTCCCTGATGGGGAACTTGGGCTGATTATTTCCAAAGAACTGAAGAGTGATTCCTCACGGGAGGAGATTCCTACGACCATTATTGAATCTTGCCAGGGATCTGACCCTTTGAGGGTGCTTCGTGCAGATGTCGTGCAGGAAAAGAAGCAAAAAACAAAGCATATTTCCCCTGTTAAGGATCCCAGTATTAATGGCAGGATTTCACTCAGGGTTTATTTAATGGTTCGATGGTCTTGGAACACTCCTCAAGGGGTCTCTGTGCCTGCTCCTGCCTTCCACTCCACTTAAGAGACCCAGGGAATTAGATTTCTCAGATGATTACCTGGAATTTTTGGCCTACTCTTCCCAACTCCCTTCTTTGGGATACAGTTGTGAGGAGGAAGATTCTATTGGTCTAGATTCCCCCCTGGAGAAATTTTTTTTTGGGGGGGGATACCATTGCCTGTATGGATTATTTTAGGTGTGATTGTTCATCTGATTCAAAAAAGATACGAGCTCCTACAGATGGAGTCTCCTAAGCCATCTGCTGTTCTTTCTGTTCTGGCTGACCTTCTGGATGCTTTCTCTGTAGTGTCTGTAGTCCCTGACTTTCAGCCCTCTGCACCTAAAAACCCAGATAGACTCTATAAAGTTCCTGAGGATTGCAAATTTCTTTACAAATGCCATCTGTTGACCCTTCTGTAGTCAGTCTCCTCTGATGAGCCATGCACATTGCCCTTTACAAAGTCATCTTCTGATAAGGATATTAGAGCTATGGAAAGGCTGGGCAAAAACAGTTTACACTGCTGCGATTTTAGGACCATCAACTACCAGACTCATATGATCAGGTGCGTTTTGGCCCTCCTTTCACTGGTTTCCGAGGTGGTTTTTGACCTTCCTAACTCTGAGGTGAAGCCTTTGTCCCTTTCTCTGCTGGGCTCCACTTCTCAAGTTGCCTATCACTCATTTAAGATGTTATGATGCATCTGATGCCTCTTCCAGAGCTGCTGGTTTGGTTCAGTTATGAGACTTTATTTTTGGCTTCATATGCAGGCTTTACTTGATATTAAGGGCAAACTTTTAGATGCTCCTTTGGATAATAAGAATCTTTTTGGATCTGCTCAGCTGAACTTTTCAAGTTTGCCCAGGACAAGGGTAAAGCCTTACAGAAGTTAAAACATATATTTTTGCTTCTCCTTTTCCTAAATTGGAGAAATTATCTCTGTCTGCTTTTGTTTGTAGGCAATCTCAGCCTCCTTTCAAGGGCAAGAAGAATTCTAGGTGTGTGCCTCCTACTAAGTCTATTCAGACTCCTACCTCCCAGAAACCTCCTTTCCAATATATGGCAGGTTCTATTTGACAGTTTGCTTCTTCCTGCCCTTGGCCATGTTCCCTTTTCCCTCTGTCCATGTGTCTCCAACATTGGCTACAGATCATTTCAGACTCTTGAGTTCTGTCCATTATCGGCCAGGGATGCATCAAGATTTGGAAATCCCTTCCTCCCTTTTCAGGCATTCCTCAACCTCCTCAGAAGCAGCTCTCTCATTTTCCAGAGGTGCTTTCTCTTTTGGCTCAGAGCACCATTCAGGCAGTGCCTCCTGGCCAGATGGGGAAAATAATTTTTACTCCAAAATGTTTTTGGTCCTATGAAAGGAGGGCACTTGGAAACCAAATGTAGATCACTCCTGGTTGAACACCTTTCTCAAGATCATTTCCTTTTGAATGTTCTCTGCAAACATTTTTTTTTCTTTTACCCCAGGCCTTTCTGGTCCCTTTGGATCTCAAGTATGCATACCTTCACATCTCCATCCAGCCTCCCTTCAAGAAATGTTTGCATTTCTGTTTCTTCCATGCATTTTCAGGTCTATTCTTTACCTCTGGAGCAGTGCAAAGGCCAAAGGGGATTCACCAAATGCCTCACTCCTGTTGTTGCTTTTTGCAGAGTTTGAGGGATTTAAATATTTCCTTATCTAGATTTGCTTATTCAAGCTCAGAAGTCCAACACTCAGGTGCAGACTCTCAAGTTACTACCTCCCTGTTAGAGTCTGGAATTCACAATAAATTTACAGAGATCTGTTTTGACTCCTTCCTGATATCATCTTTCCCTCAGCTGAGGACTTCAGAGGATTTCCATGCTGGCATCCCTGTCTGCTCCCAAGGCTGTGTTTCTAATCACCTTTTTCCATTCCCTTTTTCCTCTGGCGTCTCTCATCCAGGAAAGTTTTCAGTTTCATGGCTTCCACCATTCCCATGCTGCTCCTTGCCAGGCTCCATATGAGAAAGCTTCGGTGGTACCTCAAGTCAGTATGGCTCCAGCATTGCTGCCTCCGGATTTCCAAGTACCTTTTCTTCCTTGCCTCAAGCTTGGAGCTCCAGTGGTGGATTCATCAACTCTCTCAACTCTGGGCTTCCTTTTCAAGCTCTAGTTTCAACTCAGGAGCTCTTTACAGATGCCTCAGACAGGGCGTGAGGTGCTTCCTGTGTTCCCCTCAAGGGTCAGAGTCTCTGTCTTCTTCCTCAGTGGTCAGACCACATCAATATAAATGTGATAAGGGCTCTGCTTCTGGCTCTTCAAGCTTCTCATTCCCTCTTTCATCCTAGGCCCTTCAAAGTTTTTACAGACAATACCACAGTGTTAAACAAGTAAGGGGGGGGGGGGCACAAGGACACATCTTCTTTGTAGACTAGCTCTTCAGGTCTGGGGTATAGCTGTTTAGTGTCAAGTGACTCTTCAGGTGGTTTGCATTCCCTTGGAGCACAGTCTAGTGCCAGTCTCAATGAGCACACAAGCTCATGAATGGATTCTTTACAGAGATGTGTTTCTGGACATTTCCCATTAATGAGGTATTCCTCAGATAGATCTTGATGCCTCCACTCTGAGCAGACTATTTCCTGTATTCCGTTCCACTGTCCCAAGTCTTCTGGCTTGGAAAGTGGATTCCCTGTCTTTCCCTTGGAAGGAGATGTTTCTATATGCCTTCCTTCCTCTTCCACTGTTACCATGAGTCTTGAACAAGATCAGGCAGGACTCCCCCAAAGTCTTGCTAGTGACTCCTATTTGGCAGAGACAGCATTGGTTCCCCCTTCTTTCTCACATTGCCAGGGCAATAACTGCAATTTACCTCACTGGATGGGTCTTGTCACACAAGACAATGGATCTCATCTCCAGCCTCACTTGTCCACTCTTCAACTGACACTGTGGGTTATAGGGGTTTGATGCATTGCAGGCACCTTTTTTTCTGAGGGTGTGCTTCGGGCTCTGCAGGATGCTATGAAACTCACTACTAGGAAATCATATTTGTCCAAATTGAAGCAATCTTTCTGCCTGGTGTCCCTCACCATCAGGATTCTCTGTCCATGGAGATTCCTCTGGTTCTGTTTCATTTGTGTGATGTTATCCATGCTAGGTTGGCATATTCTTCAGTTAAAGCTCACCTTTCAGCAATTTCTTGTCTGCCCCTTATGCCTCCTCTTGCCTCTAGATTTGAGATCAAGCAATTTCTTAAAGGCATCTTTCATATCAGACCTCCCAGTGATCATATTCCACCTTCCCAGGACCTCAGTTTTGTGCTTGAAAAATTAACTTGGGCTCCTTTTGAGCCTGCTTCTTCAACTTCCTTACAACATTGCACTTGGAAGACTGTTCTTTTGATCCTCACTTCAGCCAAGAGAGTATCTGAACTTCAGGCTCTCATGGCTAGCCCTCCTGTCTTAGTTTTCTAAAGAGAAATGTGTCTCTTAGTACTAATCCTTCATTTATGCTCAGGGTGTTCAGAGTAATTCCTTAATCAACCTTTTCATCTTCCTTCCTTTTTTACTTGTCCACAGTCCGTCAGTGAGAAGGTCCTTCACACCTTTGATTTGCATAGACAGCTCTGGCATTATTTGGATAAAACTAGTTATTCACAAATCTTAGCATCTTTTTGTTTCCTTTTATCCCAGGACATTGGTTTTAGCGGTCTATAAGCAAAACATCTCCTCCTGGATTTCTAAGGCCATTTCTTTTTGTTCTTTTCCTGGAAAAATCTTTCCTAATTGGTAAAGACTCATTCTGCTAGGGCAGTTGTCTCCTCTGGTACTTTTTTCAAGGGTCTGGGTTCCAATTCCATCCTTGAGGCATCTACTTGGTTCTCTGTTCATACTTTCACTAAACATTACAAATGTTTGGGTCTTGGTTTTGTTTGGGATAGCATGATCCATGCATTCCTGGAGATGTCCGTAGAATGTGTTTATATAGGATTCTGCAGTTTGGGCTATAGTTTCCATTGGCCCTGTGGCCTTGAAGGATTCCACTTCGGTTTTGAGAAGTGAGAAGTTCGCCTACTAAACCTGATTGACTTCTTCGAGACAGTCACCAAGGCCATAGATGAGGGAAAGGGCAGGCTTTGCCAGGGTTATCCTTCATGGATTTGAAGAAGGCTGTTCTGGGCCTTCCTCCTTTTGAAGCTTCCTCTTGTGCTTTGGTACTCTCCCTTTGGTAAAGAATACTGCATCAGTGATATGGAAGGACATAGTACAGTTGTGTGAAATCTTTTCATAACAGTGAATGTCCTTCTCTTCACTGTTGCAGTATTTGCTCCCTCCCTCCTACTCCCTCTGTTCTGTGTCTTACCCTTTTAGCTGAGAGGCTCATTTTCTTTTTCCTTTTTCTCCTTCTAGATGCACAAGTTATCCTCGTCTCTTAGAACATTCTGTTCTTCCTGGGGATTTTTCAGTTCTGAGTGTGTGCGTCGGTACATCACCTTTAATGCCGTACACCTTACTTGGGAGCATACGTGTGATGTATGACACCTGTAAGAACTAAAAGCTTTGGTATACTGGCCAGATGTTTGGCTATCCTTGGAAGGAGAACCCTTAGGTAAAGAATACTGCAAGAGTGAAGAGAAGGATATGTACTGTTATGGTGGGAATTTATACAACTGTACTTTTTCTCTGAAGGTGCTTAATTATCTCTTGCACATGGTGGATTTTGAAACGAGTTTAATTCCACCATGTGGTGAAGCAGCCATAAGATGAACTATAAAAGAAAAACTGCCCCAGTCTTCCAGTGCTTCATTTTTTCCCAGCTTTGTGGTCCATGTACAATGCCACAGAACATTCGCCTAGAGCTGTGGCATCTGGCATGGTTTGTAAGCATGCTTGGCTCCCTCCGACTGATTTCTCTGCAGTTGCAAAGATAATTTTAATGGACTTCTCTGTCAGCTTGGCCTTTAAGTTGAGTTACTTAAAAAGTAGGTGGAGAAAAAGCAAAACCCTCATCCCTCTGAGCATAATTTCAGCCAGCTCAACACTCCTTTTCTGGAATACAGAAGAGCCAGCAAACAATGTTTTTAGATGAAGTGGAAAGCATGATAATCATCAGTAGCTAGAAGGCAGCCCAACAACCAGGGTACTTATCCAGAAAGGTCACAGACCTAGAGGCAGAGCTCCTTGGAAGTACAACCAGACCAAAGCCAGACATAGCTAAATTGATCCCGAGGAAACCAGACTGAGTGCTGTGGACTCCCAAGGAGAGGTAGCACTGGAGCAAGTGTCTCCTTGTTGACTCCATAGTGGTAGGTGCAGCCACTAAGAGAAATCCTAGAGGAAGCTTAGGCCACTCTTCCACAGAATAAGGAGTTCAGGATGATAGACAAATTGGGGAATTTGGTGCATTCATAAGTATATTGTCCATCAGAGCTCTGAGCTTACATTGTGCACATGGTTAGATTTCAGCATGACATATAAGAAACAGCTGACATATTGGAACAATTGCCTTCAAATGATCTTTGGACACAACTGGAGATGCAAGTGAGAATAATAAATAGCATCCTTGCTAGCCATGCATCTAATTCTCAGTGCTATGGATGGAGCAGCTAGAGCAGCCAGCTCAGGCTTGACAATGAAATGACCAGCCTGGCGGCGTCTCACAGATTGTGTGGGTCACTTTAAGGTGGTGGTCATTGCAGCCTTGGATAGTACCACCTTGTTTGATCATTAAGTAGAAGCAGCTGCTTTGTGAGCAGGACAGCAAAATGTTCACAGCTGTTGGGATAAAGTTCTTGGGCTCTTAAAGAACATTACCCCCCCCCCCCCCCCGCGCACACACCAAGTTGACATTATTTGAGGGACCTGTATTTTGTTTCTATTTTTTTAATTGGTCTTCAGTACTTATGATAAGGGACCTGTTAGTCTTTCACTCCATCGTGACAGGTTGAGTAGCTTTAAAGATTTATGGGTTGGGGGGAGGAGCTCAAGCATGTGAGGAGTTTGATGCCAAAGGTGACTACTTCAGTAGTTTCTAGTGTCCCGATATAGACCAGATAAATCTAACCTTTAACTAAACTTGCAATGTCCTTCCATATCACTGTTGCACTATTCTTTACATAACTGATTCCTTGCCAACGGTAGACCAGTGTCCAGCCAGTATACCAAAGGCTTAGGAATTTATAGATGTATGTCACATGTATGCTCCCTGATCAAGGCGTAGGGTATAAGTGTGACATACAGATGTACATACCTCAGAACAACTTTACTGCCAGCCCAAATCCCATCACTTTCATTCTGAATGCTCCTTCATTTGTGCTGGTTACCAAGCTGTGTTTCAGATGAGTACCCCACTAGGGTTTCTTATCTGTTTCTATTTTGGATATTTACATGTAATCCAGAAAGGGAAAATATTAATGTGGGAGGCAGATTCCCCATAAAGATAGTCACAAGTAGTGTGTCTCTTCTGTTTGGGTGCTTCTCATGACAATATGCAAAGTTCTGTCTGCCAACCATTTCTCTCTAAGACCATATGTAGTCACCTGTCGTCCTTGTTGATTTACCTAAAGAATCAATGTCTTAAATTGTTGGCACAAGATGCTGTGGCATAGACTTCCATATCTGAAGGTCAGCTAACTGCCAAGAAAAATGCCAAAAAACTCTGGTGTGATTCAGCTACTGCCCTGCTTCCCTCAGACGTCTCTGCCGAGGTTAGTGAAAGCTCAGAGGATTGTCTGGTTGCTGTTGTGGATTCCTCTGCCTTGACCCTGTCGGAGGCTGGCATAGATCTGACTTCACACATTCTCTGAGGCTTTACAGACATCAACTTTAGATGTTGAGGAGGAATCTTGGCTGATTATATGTGAGGGGCTGAGGGGGGATGCCACAAATTCTAGTTTGAGAGGAGATTCCAAATGCATTGGTTGAGTGTCGGCAAAGGTCCAAATCACCCAGGGGTTTTCAGGCAGATGTTCCTCAGAAGAGAACAAAAATGCTAAACATATTTCCTGTGCTGTTAAAGATCCCCAGCATGAAAGAATTTTACCCATGGGTTTAGTGTCCTAATGGCGTTTAAACCTCTTAAAGAAGTTTCTGTACCTGCTCCTTCCTGGTCACCTGTTCCTCTTAAGAGGCCTGGAGAGCAGGAGTCCTTTTAGGATTTGGATTCTGGAGAAGAGTCTTTGGCATATTCTTTTCAAATCTCTTCTTCCTTGGATTATGGATCTGAGGAGGAGGATTCTATTAGTCCCTTAGAAGAACTCTTCTTTGAGGATACTGTTTCTGTTATGATGGGCTATTCCCAGTGAGACTGCTCTTAAGTTTCTGATATTCAAAAGAGGTATTATGAACTCCTGTAGATGGAGTAACCGTAACTTTCTCCTATACATCTGGTCCTGGCTGCCCTCTTAAATACCTTTTCAGCAGCCTGTGTTACCCCTAATTCTCAACCTGCAGCTCCTAAGAAACCTGACAAATTTTACAGGGTGTGAGATTGTAAGATTTTATACAAATGTTCTGCTGATCCTTCTGTAGTGTCCGTCTCTTCTGACCGTCTAAACTTTTGCCATCCACTAAACTATTTCCTTCTGATAAGGGTAGTAGAGCCATGGAAAGTCTAGGCAAAAAGGTATGTGCAGCTACCACCCTGCCTTTTAGGGCTATTAATTACCAGACTCATATGACCAGGTATGTTTTAGCCCTTCTTTCTCAAACTTGTAAGGCAATTTCTGACTGGTTTATATTAGATAATCAAACTTTTAAAAGTTCGAACGTCATATGGTCGAAACCTTATGAATGAAGTTTTAAAAGTTCGGAAATCTAATAAAAGAAAACACTACACAAACCTACCTGAATGTCTTAAGCAGGGGGCAAGCCCCCTTGAACCCCCCATACCCCCCTCTTTAAATATACCAACTCCGAGATCACACTACAGTGCAGAAAAGGGAAATCTTCCCATTCCGTGTTGTACGGAGATCTCCGTTAAAACGTTCGAACTTTCAAAAGTTCGATAATGTGGTGTCGACCATATGACTGAACTTTTGAAAGTTCAACTATCTGATATAGACCCATTTCTGACTGGGTTCTACCTCTCAAGGGGCTTGGCGTTCTGTTAAATGTAGTTATGATGCAGCTGATGCTTTCATGTTGGGCTGCTCCATTTGATTCTGTTTTGAGATGTTGCACTTATAAGGTTAAGGGCTGGAGATGAAGCTATTAAGGCTAAATTGTTGGATGCACCTCTTGATAACATTTTTGGTTCTGCTGCTGCTGATCTTAAGTCCCTCCAGGATAAAGGCAAGTCTTAGCAGGAATTGAAATCTATTTTTGTGTCGCTTATCCCTAAATTCCAGAGGAATTCTTTCCAAATCTGCTTTTGTACATAGCCTCACCCTCCTACTTAAGGTAGAAAGGGTCCTAGGCATGTACTCCCTATTGAGTCTAGTCAGACCCCTACTTCTTGGGAGCCTCCTTTTCAAGACAAACAAGATTCTGTCTGAGAGTACACTTCCTCTTTCCCTAGGCCAGCTCCTTTAGCCCTTCATCTTTCCCTTTCCCTCCCCAGGTGGTTAAGGGTCACTCAAGACTCTTGAGTTTTATCTATCATATGCCGGGGATATTTCATGGTGTCAAAATTTCTTCCTCTCTTTTTCTAGGCAACCCTCAGCCTCCTCAGGAACAGCTTTTTCTTTCTTTCTTTTCTTGTACTTTCCAGGACTCCTTCAGGGCCTTTTGGTTCAGGGCACTATTCAAGTTGTGTCCCCTGCCCAGGAAGGGAAAGGGTTTTATTCCAGGATATTTCTGGTTCCCAGGAAGGAAGGCAGCTGGAGACCAATTCTGGACCTTTCTCAACTCAATACCTTTCTAAAGGTCCCTCCTTTTTGGATCATGTCCCTTCAAACCCTATTCCCTCTTATTCTTCCACTGGCTTTCTTGGTATCCGTGGACATCAAGGATGTCTGTATACACATCCTCATTCATCCCCTTTTCAGGAAGTTTTTATGTTTCTCTCTTTCTTGCATTTTCAGTTCTCTATGCCTTTTTTGCCTGTCTGCTGCCCCAAGGGATGTTCATCAAATGCCTCGCTCCTGTTATTGTCTTTTGCAGGATCAGAAGGGTTCTGATCTTTCCTTATCTAGACGACCTGCTGTTTCAAGCTTCGTCCCCCAGGGCCTTGCTTTAGCACCTCCAGTTCACTGTCTGTTGCAAAGCCTGGGATTTACCATAAAATTTCAGAAATCCGTGCTGGTTCCTTCTCTAGATGATGTTTTTCTTGGTTGCAGGGTCCAGAATGTTCCCATGCTGGCTTCCCTGCATCCACTTAGTTTATTTCTGATCACCTTTTTCAGTCTGTTCTTCCTCTGCCTTCACTCACAGCCAGAGATTTTCTCAGGTTTCTAAGATTCATGGAATCCACCATTTCTATTCTGCCTCTACCCAGACTCCATATGAGAACTACAGTGCTTCTTCAAGTCAGTGTGGCATCAACAGTCATCCACTGGATTTCCTAGTTCTGTTCCTTCCATGCTTCATACTGAAGCTTCGGAAATTGATTCATCAGCTTTCTCTCAACCCAGGACTTCCTTTTCAACCTCCAGACCCATCTCAGGAACTTTTTTCAGATGCCTCAGACAAGGGGTGGGGGGAGCCTCCTTTGGTCCCACAAGGTCCAGGATCTCTGGCCTCCCCATCAGAGGTCGGATCATATCAACATAAAGGAGATGAGAGCTGTCCTTTTAGCTCTTCTGGCTTTTCATTCCCTTTGTCTTCCAGGGCCTCTCAGTCTTCATAGACAATACCACAGTGATGTGTTATATCTGCTAGCAAGGGGGACATGGTTCTACCTTCTTTCCAGACTTACTCTTCAGGTCTGTGACCTAACTGTCCAGTATCAAGTGATTCTTTAAGTTGTTTACATTCCTTCAGAGCAAAATCTAGTGGCAGACTAAGCAGGTCCAGTACACAAGCTCACAAATGGATGCTTCACATAAATTTGTTTTTGGACATTGTTAATTAGTGGAGTGCTCCACAGGTAGATCTTTTTGCTTCCCCTCTGAACAGACAACTTCCTCTTTTCTGTGC